>NC_142276.1:113899-186904 GCF_052056855.1 Sturnus vulgaris
TATCTCTGGGGGTTGTTCTTTGAGGGGGGTGGTCCCACCAACGCCCCCCCCCCCCGCCCCCCCCCCCCATTTCTGAATGCATCTCACGGCGCGGCCTTGGCAACCTCACACGAGCCGATGGGGGGGGTCTGCACCCTGAGCCCCCCTCTGCACCCCAAAATCCCCCCGAACTCCCCCCGAACCCCAGAACCCTCCCGAGCCCCCCCAAATCCCCCCACGCCCCATCCGGTGAGGGGGTCCCTACCCCAAAACACCCCCAGAAACCCTCCCCCAACCCCCTCCATGGAGGGGTTGTCTGAACCCCAAAATCCCCCCAATTTTCCCCCCAAAATCCCCTCCCCACGGAGGGGTCTCCACCCCAACGCCCCCCGCGCCCCCCCCCCCGCGCTGTGTCGTAGCTTTGTAGCCCCTCCCCCAGTGTGTGCAGTGCCCCTCCCCCCCCCCGTCCCCAAATCCCCTTTTTTTTTGGGAAAAAGAAGCTGAAAAAATCCGGTCCAAAGGGCCCCCCAGAAAACGGCAGCCGAGCCCCTCCCCCCACCTCGTGTGACCCCCCCCTCCCCCCACGTGTGATCCCTCCCCTCCTCCCCGACCAAAAATCGACAAAACCACGCGGAGCAAAAAACGCTAAAAATTCCCCAAAAATTACAAAAAAAAAAAAAAAAAAGAGGGGGGAAAGCCCCCAAAATAAAGAAAGAACTGCCGGGAAATGGCTGGGGGTGATTTGGGATATAGGGGCTATAGGGGATCTGTAGGGGTTATGGGGGACTATGGGGCCTATAGGGGTTCAAGGGGGGCAGTAGCGGATGGGGGGGCTATAGGGGATCTATTGCGGATGGGGGGGTCTGTAGGGGGTTATAGGGGGGCTATAGGGGATGATTTGGGATGTCCATAGGGGACGGGAGGGCTATAGGCGGTGTATAGCAGATGGGGGGGCTTTAGGGGATGACGGGGGGTTATAGGGGTCTATAGGGGGTCGGGGGGGGGCTATGAGGGGGGGTTTGGGGGGCTATAGGGTCAATGGGGGGGTCTCTGGGGGTCTTTGGGGTCCGCGCTGCGCTGGGGGTGCCGTGGGCGTGGCCTCGAAGAGTGGGCGGGGCTTCACAAAAGGGGGTGCGAGTTTGACCACACCCCTTAACTCAGCCCCGCCCGCATTGACTCCGCCCACTCATATTTGCATCGACCACGCCCCCTCCACGCCCGATCACACCCACATTGGCCACGCCCACTCTCGTTTGTAACCACGCCCGTTCCCCCCTCACGGCTTGGCCACGCCCCCTCCCCTCACGGCCGCCGCCACCGCGGCCGGACCGGCCCGAGCCGGCCGGAACCGGAGCCGGAACCGGAACCAGAACCAGAACCAGAACCGGAACCAACAACCCCGGCCCCCGGGGGGAGCCGCGCCCGGGCCGCGGAACCGATCCCGGAGCCGCCCCCGAGCCCCCGGCCCCGAGGCCGCCATGGGGGCCGGGGGGGGGGCGCGGGGCGGGCGCTGCCGCCCCCCCGAGCGAGGGGGGCGAGGCTGAGGAGGGGGCGGGGGGGGTCCCCGGGGGTGAGGGGGGGGTCGCAGGTGAGGGGGGGGTCCCGCCATGGGCTGCAACATGTGCGTGGTGCAGAAACCGGAGGAGCAGCACCGGGTGATGCTGCAGGTACCGGGATGCGGGGGGAAATGTGGGGAGGGGGAGATGAATGGGGGTCGATGGGGAGGGGGCTGCAGGGAGAGTGAATGCGGTAAATGGGGAGGGGGCGTGAGGGAGAATGAATAGGAGCAAATGGGGAGAGGGCGGCAGGTACCGGGCTGAGGGAAAATGGGGAGGGGGCTGCAGGGAGAATGAATGGGAGTAAATGAGGAGGGGGCTGCAGGTACCGGGCTAAGGGAGGATAAATGGGGAGGGGGATAATGGGGAGAGGGATAGGTAAATGGGTCTGGGGGCGAATGAATGGAGAGGCTGTCGGAACTGGGGGGAGGGTTAAAGGAAATGGGTCTGGGGGCTCTGGGGCTGCAGGTACCAGGATGGGAGGGAGAGAAGGGAAATGGGTCTGGGGGCGACAGGGGAATGAATGGGGGGGTTGAAAGGAAAGGGGTCTGGGGGCTGCAGAGCCGGGAATTGGGGAAGGGGGCTCGGAGATGGGGGCGAATTGGGTCTGGGGGCTTGGGGGTTGTAGGGGACGGAATGGGGGAAGGGGGACAGGTAAAGGGGGATAATTTGGGGAGGGGTCTAGGGGCTTAGGGGGGGTCTTGTGGGGGGGTGGGACGAGTAAAGGTGGGGGGCACAATTTGGGGAGGGGCGCAGATGGGGGGAGGGTCCAGGTCAGGTAAAAAGAGGGGGGGAGGGGTGGCACAGGTGAGGGGGGTGGTCTGGGGGCTTCAGGGGCAGTTTGGGGGCGTCCAGCACCCAAATTGGGGGGGGGTCTTTGGGGGGGGGGGGGTGTCCCGCCCCACTGTTGCCATGGCAACCACGCCCGCTGCTTCCGGGCGAGCTCAGACAATGGAGGGGTGGGCGGGGGCTCGGGGGGGCTTTGGGAAGGCTCTGGGGGGGGGGATCTGGGGGGGATTGGGGGGGTCTGGGGTCGCGAGGGGTGCGGCTGAATTTGGGGAGGGGGTGTTGGGTTTGGGGGAGGGATTTGGGACAATGGGGACCCCCGTGGGGGGTGGGGGGGGGAGGGGAATTTGAGGAGGGGTCCTGACCCCCTCCCCTCCCCCCCCCCAGGTGAGCGGGAAGGAGGGGTCGCGCCGGGGGGGTCCCCGGGGGGGCTCCAAGGAGCCGCTGGTGCTGCAGGTGCTGAGGAGGAGCCCCGGGGGGGTCGCCCCCCGCCTCAGCCCGGTTTGGGGGGGATCATCCCCCCCACCCCCACACCCCCAACATGGGGGGGAGGAGGGGGCGGCCCGGGACCCCCACCCATCATTGTGGGGGGGCTGGTGGACAGCGGCACCCAGACCGACATCAGCTTCGAGAGCCGCCTGGGGGGGGCCGAGCCGTGAGTGGGGGGGCACGGGGGGGTGGGGGGGACCCCGGGCACCCCCAGATCCCTGGAGACCCCCCCCCAGATCCTTGGGGAGCCCCCAGACCCTCCCCATATCCCTGGGGACCCCGTCCTTGTCCCTTGGACCCTCCCCAAGACCCCCCCCCCCCAAATCCTTGGGGAGCCCCCAGATCCCCCTCCGAACTCCTTGGGGACCCCCCCTTGGGCCTTGGACTCCCCCCCGAAATCCTTGGGGACCCCCCCAGACCCATTTCTGGGGTGTTCCACCCTCCAGTGTCCCCCAAAGCCCTTCAAGGACCTTTTTTGAGCTCCCCCCACCATTTAAACCCCCCCAAACTTTTGGGGGACCCCTCCCCCCACTCTGTGATCGCCCCCCCCAACATTTTTTGGGGCCCCCCAGGCCCCCCCTCCCCCAGGATTATTTCGATCCCACGGATTTGGGGGAGCCCGAGCGCCCGAGGAGCTGGAATATGAGGTGGGGGTCCCGAGGGGGAGGGGCTGGGGAGGTTTCGGGGGGGGGGGGAGGTTCCTGAATCTTTCTGGGGGGGGGTTGAAGGGAATCTGGGGGGAATTTGGGGGATTTGGGGCCCCCAGAATTGAAAAAAAAATCCAGGTTTTTGGGGAGGGGGGAGGGAAATTAGGGATGGGTCTGGGGGTGGCCCCGAGATTTTATGGGAGGGGGTCCTGAATCTTTTTGGGGGAGGTCTTGAATCTTTTTAGGGGGATTTGGGAAGATTTAGGGAGTTTGGGATCCCCAGAATTGAAAAAAACTCCGAATTTTTGGGGAGGGGGGAGTTGAGGAGAGGGCTGGAAATTGGGGAGGGGTCCTGGGATGGGTCCTGGATTTTTTGGGGGGGGGCTCTTGAGCCTTTTTGGGGGGGTTTGGGGCGAATTTTAGGGAGTTTGGGAGCCAAACAAATGGCGCCAAAACTGAATTTTTTTTGAGGAGAGGGGAGTCGAGGAAGGGCTGGAAATTGGGCAGGGGTCCTGGGGGATTGGGGGGGTTTTTGGGGGGGTTCTGGGGGTCCCCCTGACCCCTCCCCACCCTCCCAGGAGGTGGAGCTGTACAAAACCAGTCACAAACTGGGAATCACCGTCTGCTACCGCACGGACGGCGAGGAGGACCCCGGGATCTACGTGGGGGAGGTCTGGGGGGGGGGGTCCCTAATTTTGGGGAGGGGTCTTGTGGGGTTGGGGGGAGTCAAAAACCCAGAAAAAAAAAACCTCAAAAAAAAAGCCCAAGAAATCCGAAAAAAAATCCCCAAAAAATCCCCCAAAATCCTAAAAAAAAAAAAGCAAACCAACAAATATCCCAAAAAAAGGGGGTTCAGGGCTTACTGAGAGGCACAAAAATGGTTCGGGGTGGGAAGAAAAGGGGCAGAGACCCCCCCCGAATATTTGGGGATCTCACTTTTGGGGTGTCTTGGGTGGTGGGGGAAAGGGGGGGTAAAAACTCCCCCAAAAATCCCCATAACATCACCAAAAAAATCCAAAAAAATTTTTTAAAAAATCCCAAAACATTTTAAAGTAATCCCCAAAAAAAACCCCATTTTTTTTTTAAATCCCCATAAAATTATAAAAAACCCAAAAAAATAACAATCCCTAAAAGTTAAAAAAAAAAATTTTTTTTTTTTTAAATCCCCCCAAAAACTGGAAAAAAAAATCCCCAAATATTAAATAAAAAAAAAAATCCCTGTAAAAGGAGATTTGGGAATTTACTGGGAGGGTCCTGTGGGGGGGGGTTAAAGGTAAGAGACCCCTCCCAGAATTACGGGGACCCCCCCAAAATTTGGGCTTTTATTGCCCCTCCCCCTGTCAGGTGAACCCCAACAGCATCGCAGCCAAGGACGGGCGGATCCGGGAGGGCGACCGGATCGTCCAGGTGGGATTTTGGGGGGAGAATTCGGGGGGTCCTGGAACGGGGCTCTGGATCTGGGGGGGGTGGGTTGGATTTGGGGGGTCCCCAGAGTGTTTTGGGGGGTTCAAAAGGGTCTTCGGGTGCTTTTTGGGGGGGTCTTTTTGGGGTTGGGGGGAAAATTTGGGGATTTTTGCGTGGGGGGGTAATGGGGGGAGTTGGAGGAGGTTTTGGGACCCCTCAACCCCAGAAAGACCCCCCAGGACACCTCAGAAAACCCCCAAAACTCCTCCAGGACCCCCAAAACCTCGCCAAAGGGCCACCCCACCCAAAAAATCCCCCTCAGGACACCCTAAAACCCCTCCAGGATCTCCCAAATCCCCCCCACCACCCCAAAAAAACCTCCCTTAAGAAAAACCCTAAAAACCCCGCAAAAAACCCCTAAACCCCCAAAAAATCCTCCGTCCGCCCCCAAACCTTTTTCCCCACACCTTCCCCATTACCTTTATTTTTGGGGGGGGGGGTTCACGGGGTCTCCCCCCCCACTTTGACCCCTCCCCAAATTCCCAGATCAACGGGGTGGAGATCCAGGACCGGGAAGAGGCCGTGGCCTTCCTGACCCGTGAGCAGCAAACCAACATCTCCCTGCTGCTGGCACGGCCCGAGAGCCAGGTGGGCGCCCTGGGGGGGTCCGCACAATTTGGGGGAGGGTCCCGAGTCTTTTTGGGGGGTCCAGAGGGGATCTGGGGAGGTTTGGGGGGAATTTTGGGGAGTTTGGGGGCAGCAAAGGTGAAAAAAAAGGAGGCAGAGATGATTGAGGTGGGGAATTTGGGAAGGGAGAGGAGTTTGGGAGGGTTGGGAAATTGGGGAGGGGTCCTGGGGCGTCTCCCAAAATTTGGGGGGGGGGTCTCGAATCTTTTTGGGGGGGTCCAGAGGGGATCTGAGGGGAATTTTTGGGAGTCTGGGGGCACCAGGATGAAGGAAAAGGAGCCAAAATTCATTGATCTGGGGGAGAGGGGAGTTTGGAGGGATCTGAAATTGGGGAGGGGTCCCGGGGGGGGGGTCCCGGAGGATTTTGGGTGGTCCCTGACGCCCCTCCCCCAGCGATGGAAGGACAGCGACCGCGAGGATTTCCTGGATGAGTTCGGATCTGATGAGGAGGGGGAGCTCAGGGGGGCCTGGACCCCTCCCGGGCAGGTGAAAAATGGGGAAAAAATGGGAATTGGGTGGGGGGAGGAATGGGAAAAAATGGGAATTGGGGAGGGACAAATGAGGGCAAAATGGGGACGGGGTCAAAAATAGGGGAAAAATGGAAATTGGGTGGGAGAAAAATGGGAGGGGGGAAAATTGGAATGTAGGGGTTAAAATGAGTCTGGGGGATTCCAAATGAGTGGGGAGGGTCTGGAGGGGGGGAAATGGGGAGGGAGGGTTAAAAATGGGGGAGCGGTGGTTTTTGAGAAGCGGGAAAATGGGGAAAAATTGAGTTGGGGGAGTTAAAAATGGGTCTGGGGGATTCCAAGGGCGAGGAGAAGATGCTGGGAGGGAATCGGGGGAGGGGTCCTGGAGGGATAAGGGTTAGAAGGAGGGCCTGGGTCTGGGATTGTTTTGGGGTCCCTGCCCTGACGCCCCCTCCCCAAATTCGCAGCCGCCCAGCCCGGCCACGCCCGGAGGGGGCCGCGGGGCCGAGCCCGACAGCGGCGTGGGGCGCACGGACGAGTCCACGCGCAACGAGGAGAGCTCGGAGCACGATCTGCTGGGCGAGGAGGCTGGCGAGGGACCCCCCGCACCGCCACGGCCCCCCCCGCCCCGCCGGGACCCCCAAAATCCCCAAAATTCACCCCAAAACCAGCCCCGGCTGCACGCAAAACCCGGCGCTGGAGGCGCGGCCGCGCGGACCGGCTCCGGCTCCAGCTGCGGGTCGGCGGAAGAGCCGGAAGCGGAGCGAGCGGACGGCGCGGAGCGGGGCTGGAAGCGGGGTTAGGAGCGGGTTTAGGGCCGGGATTAGGAGCGGGATTAGGAGCGGGGTTCCCGGGCTCGCCCTCGCCGCCGCTGCCCGCCCTGAGCCCAGCGGAGCTGCGGCGCTACCGAGCGCTGCGCGGAGCGGGAGCCGCGGGCAGAGCGGAGCTGGCGCGGCTGGAGGAGGAGCTGCGGCACCTGGAATTCAAATGTCGGCACCTGCTGAGGGCCCAGCAGCTCGAGAGGCTCCGCGAGCGAGGCCGCCGGGCCTGGCGCGACCCCCGCCCGGGGGTCGAGGGTCCTTTGGCCGATATCGCCGAAGCTCCGGAGCGCGACAGCACCAGCGCCTACAACAGCGGCGAGAGCTCCCGCAGCTCCCCGCTGCTGCTCCGAGCCGCGCTCGGACCCGCTCCCCCCGCGCCGCCGGCACCCCCGGCCGCCTCCAAAGCTTCTCGTGGCAAACGACCCGGTCGGGACCGGCTGCTTAAAGCGCGGGCGATTAAAATCCTGGAAGAACGCGGCGGTTCCACCGATGATGACGCGAGGAGCGAGTTGAAAACGGGGCGCTATTGGAGCCGCGAGCAGCGCAAGCAGCACCTGGCGAGGGCTCGGGAGCAGCGCAGACGCCGGGAATTGTTGCTGCAGGGCCGGGCAGAGCCCCAGGCCGGGCTCGGAGCGGCCTCGAGCAGCGCGGAGCCCCCGCAGCCCCCGCAGCACGGGCAGGGGTCGCGGCGGGGCTGCGCAAGAGGAGCCGCCGCATCCTGGATAATTGGGTGACGATCCAGGAGATGATGCTGGCGCAGCACGGGGGGCGCCTGGAGCACCCGCTGCTCTCGGTCACCACCGTGTGACACCCGCGGGGACATCGGGGACAACGTGACCTCCCCCCCCACACCCCCCAAAATTCCTCCTCCCTCCTCCTCCCCAGCGCTGTCCCCTCCCGGGGGTGTCTCTGTGTCCCCTTTGTCCCCCCCCTCCCCCCGCCTCAAGCACAAGGTGAGGAGGGGGCGTCACCCCCCCCTTGTCCCCTCCCCCCCCATCGTCGTGTCTGTGGCCGTGCTTAGTTTGGGGTTATTTAGGGTTTTTTCAGGGTTTTTTTACATTTTTGTCACCTCCTCCCTTCACCCCAGGGCAACAGAACAGTCCTGGACTGACCCCACCCCACCCCCACCCCAAAAATCCTGGGGTGCCCCCCCTCCCCCCAGCGTGTTCTCCCCTCCCCCACCTCTGTCTGTGTCTGTCGGGGGGGGAGGGGCCGAATTTGGGAATGAAGGAAAAACAAGAAAACCTCGTTTTTACTCATTTCACCCCTTTTTGTGCTGCCTCGTGTTTTGGGGAGAAGTGTGGAAAATACTGGGGACCCCCCAAAAACAAATTGAGAGGGGTGGCAAAGCTTGGAGACACCACCCCCCCTCCCGAAAAAAAAAAAAAAAAAAAAAAAAACCAGAGGGACAAAATTTGGGAAGTTCCAAACGTCCCCCACCTTCCTGAGCCCCCCTCCAGCCCAAAAACCAGACCGGCAAAATTTGGGGACCCCCCGATTCTTCCAACCCCTCCTGGGACTTCTAAAAATACCCCAAAATTTGGGGACCCTCCCCCCTTTTCATCCCTGCAACTTTGGGGACCCCATGACCACCCCAAAATCCCAAACGGTGCCACCAGCGAGGGAACAAAAATCTCTTTATTCCACCGACACCCCCCAAACCCACCCGGGCCCCTCCAAATCCTCGCGGCTTTTGGGAGGTCCCGGAGGGTTTTTTGGGGGGATTTTTGGGGGGTTCAGGCGTGCAGGGCCCTCCAGCGATCCAGGGGTCCCCGGGACGGGACGTACTTGACCCCGCAGCCGTCGGGGATCAGGCGCTTCTGGGCCACCATCTCCTCGAAGGCGTCGGCGTTGAACTTGGTGAACCCCCATTTCTTGGAGATGTGGATCTGGGGGAACCCCAAAAATCGCTCAGGGGGAGCCCAAAAACCCCAAGAGAAAAAATTCCAGGGCTTCCAGGTCTCCCATCCCAATTATTTCAAGGTTTTTTTGGTCCTTGTTTGAAGTTTGATCTCTTTGGGTCCCCCCGTTTTGGCAAACCCCAATTTGTTAAAGAGATGTGGATTTGGGGGGACCCCAAAACCCCCTCAAAATAAAAAATCTGGGGGTTTCCAGATCCCAGAACCTTCTGGCACCCCAAAAACCTCAACGTGAACCCTCCCAGAACCTCCTCCCTTCACTTTTTACCCCCCCAACCCTACAAATTTTGGGGCACCCCACAACTTCCCAATCCCCCGATTTTTCGGGGTGTCCCAGGTACCTTTTGGCGCCCGGGGAATTTGAACTTGGCTCTCCTGAGCGCCTCCACCACGTGCTCCTTGTTCTGGGCCTTGGTGCGGATGGACATGATGACCTGGCCGATGTGAACCCGGGCCACCGTGCCCTGCGGCTTCCCAAAGGCGCCTCTCATCCCGGTCTGGAGCCTGGGAACGCGGAATTGGGGAGGGGTCAGCACGGCGGAGACCCCAGACCCAACCCCAAACCTCCCTGGAGACCCCAGACCCATTTACAGAAGGAGTTTTGTAACCGACGTCCATGAAAAGTGGGGAGCGGGAACCCCAAAAATCCCCCCAAAATCCCAGTCTGGAATCTGGGAATGAGAAATTGGGGAGGGGTCTGTGAGGGGAACGCCCCTGGAGACCCCAGCCCTATTTCAAGGCGGGGGGAAGGGGGGGGTCTCATATCCCCAAAGCAGAATTTTGTGTCCCCAGGGGGATTTTAAGCTCCTAGACCCATCCTAAAGACGATTTTGTGCCCCAGGAAAATTTTTTGGACCCTCCCCAAAAAAATGGATTATTTTTTGGGATTTTAGATTAATTTTGGATTTGGATTAATTTTGAAGCCCCCCAGAACAACTTCTGTGCCCAAGGCGATTTTTTGCACCCTCCAGGATGATTTTTTGCCCCCCAGGACAATTTTTTAACCCCCCAGGTCATTTTTGGAGCCCCCAGGACAATTTTGTCCCCCCGGCCCCTTTGGGTGCCCCCCCAGGTTGGGGAGGGGTCCCTACACAGCCGGGGGGGAGGGGTCTCTGTGCGCAGCCAGTGCACGCCGGGACCCCACGGGGGAGGGGCCACGGCCGGCTTAATTAACTGCGGGATAATTAACTCCCAGCTAATTAATGGGGCACCCCTAAAATGGGGGGGACACCAGTAAACTGATGGGGGCACCCCAAAATCAATAAAACCCTGAAATAATTTATTACTATAATTAATAACCCTGAAATTAATGGGGACACCACAAAACTAATGAGGGAGCTCCCTAAAATGGTGGGGACATCCCCAAATTAATTAATTAATGGAAGCACCCCCAACATTAATGGAGACAGCCTGGAATTAATGGGAGTATCCAAAAATTAATTAATCTGGACATCTTGAAGTTTCAGGGACCCCCCCCTCAGGATTTTGGGAACTCCTCCAAATTTTGGGACACCCCCAATTCAGGGCGACCTTTCCATGACCCAGCCCAGAAACTTTTCCCTTTCAATTTTGGGAACCCCCCCCAAAACTCCAACGACCCCCCCAGGATTTCGGGGACCCCCCCCAGGATTTCGGGGACCCCCCCAGGATTTCGGGGACCCCGGACCTGTCGGCGCCGGCGCACGAGAGCATTTTGTTGATGCGGATGACGTGGAAGGGGTGCAGGCGCACGCGGATGTGGAAGCCGTCCTTGCCGCAGCTCTTCACCATGTATTTATGGCGCAGATCCGCGCGGCCTCCAGCGCTGGGCGGGCGGGGGCGTCAGGACCCCTCCCCAAACCGACAGGACCCCCCCCCCCCCCCAGGAGACGGCACCCGAAATTCGAGGGGTTTTGGGGAAAATTTGGGATTTCTACCCCAAAAATCCCCCTTGACCCTTGGAGCCAAACTCATCCCACTCACCCAGGGGTCCCAAACCCTCCCAAAAAAAACCCCCCAAATGCTCCCCAAACCCCTCAAAACGCCTTAAAATCCTCCCCAAAATCCCCCAAATAATTCCCAACCTCCCCCAAAAACCTCTCAAAACTCATGAAGACCCCAAAATCTCCCTCAAATCCTCCCAAAACTCCCTGAAATGGTCCAAAAAAAAAACTCCCAAACCCCCGGCATCACCCCGACTTTTTAAGGATCCCCCAAAAAAACCGAATTCCCCAAAATCGCGGTTTTTACCCTCGGAACTCAGCTGCTCGTACTCGTCCGATACCATGTGTCCGCACAGGGGGAACTCATCCACTTTCGCCTTTTTCCGCCCCAAATCGAAAATTCGGATTTTTGGGTCTGGGGGCGAGACCCGGAAGGGTCAGGGGAGGATTTTTTGGGGGGAGGATTTTTTTGGGTTTTTTTTGGGGGGGGGGGGTCGGGACTCACCGGGGACACCGCGGCAGAAGCGGGATTTGGGGTAGGGTTTGTTCTTGCAGTAGCGGTAACTGAGAAGGGCGAAAGAAGGGTTAAAAAAATCTCAAAAAATCCCAAACTGATCCGAAAAATCCCGCAAAATAGATCCTGAAAAATCCCAAAAGTCGATCCCAAAAAAAAATCCCCAAAACTGATCCAAAAAAACTTCCCCAAATCTCAAAACTGATCCCTAAAAATCCCCCGAGTCTCACCCTGAAGACCCCAAACCCCTTTAAATCCACAAAACTCCTTTTCTTAACCCTCCAGATCCTTATAAACCCCAAATATTCAATTTTTAACCCACTCAAGACGTCTCCCCAGATCCATTTTAAGCAAATATTCCACTTTTAACGCTCCCAAATCATTTGACCCCTAAATATTTCCATTTTCAACACCCCCATGACGACCCCAGACCCTTTAAAACCCCCCCCAGTGACGTCACAGCGGCTGGAAACGTCACGCTTCCCCCTCCGCAATGACGTCACGCCTCTCACCATCGTGCCGGCCGGCGGCCCATGGCGGCTCCGAGGCCTGGGAACCTGTAGAGGAACAAAACGGGACGGATTGGGGACGGTGGGGACCCCAAAAAAATCCTAAAAACCCTTAAAAAAAAACCAAAAAAACCCCAAAGCCACGCCGGGCCCAGCCCGAACCCGCCCGCCCCCCACGCGCCGCTCCGACCTCGCCGAGCGCCCGAAAGAGGCCGCGGGCTAGGCCGCGGGCGCCTGCGCGCTGCTTTTATAGCACGTGCGTACTTCCGGTAGCGCCCTCAACTTCCGGTGGCGCTCCGGCCGCCCTGGATGACTCAACGAGGGGCAGCGGAGATGGCGCCAGAGGGCGCTGCAGGTGTGCTGAAGGGGAAGCGCGGGGTTTTGGCAGCACGGGAGGTGTGAGGGGACCGGGAAAGCCGCGGCGAGGCCTCGGCAAGGCCGCGGGAGCGAGCGGCTGCCATAGAGACGGAAGGAGCCGCTCCGGCGAGCTCGGCCGCCATAGAGAGGAGAGGAGCGGCCAATCAGAGCGCGCGGGTGGAGACGGCGCAGGCGCAGTGAGGCCACAGGTGCTGACTGGTGGCGCTCTGTGAAGCGATCTTTATTTACATTGCCCCGCCTTGTTTGCATATTTTACCATAGGGGCGGGGCTGTCATGGCTGTATTTGCATGTAATTTACATAAAGGGCGGGGTCACTCGGGGGTCCCGGGGGTGTTTTTGGGGGTCCCCCCCTCAGCCATGCTCGGGGTCGTGCGAGCGCCGCCATTTTGAGTATGGGCAAAAGGGAAGGGGAATTTTGGGCGGGAAAAGGAGAATTTGGGGAATTTTGGGAATTTCTGAGGGAAAGACTGGAGGATTTTTGCGTGGGGGTCAGATACAGGTTAATTGGGGGGGTACAGGAAATTCTTGGGAATTATTGGGGGATTTTTTTAGGGGGAATTTTTGGGGGGCATTGAGGATTTTGTGGTGATTCTGTTTTGAGGCAATTTTGGGGGGATTTTGTGCCTATTGTGGGGGGATTTTTGAGGTGATTTTGTAGCGATTTTTTAGGGGGATTTTGAGACGATGTTTTCAGCTTTTTGGGGCGTCCCACCCTGATTTTTTTGAGGGGGGCGTCCCATGAATGCAGTGCGGATTTTTGCCTTTATATGAGTTTTTATTTTGAATTTGTATCCATTTTATTTGCATTACTGTGGTCTCAGCTTAATTCGAAGGGGTTTTTTTTGGGGCTGGGGGTCCCTAACTTTATTAAAGGGGAAGGATAAATAAAATAAATTTATTTATCTTGAGCCGCCCCCTCCCTTTCCAAGATGGCGCCCAGCATCTCCTCACACATCAGCAGCGCCCGCGCCACATGGAAACAACCTGGAAAAACGGGGCAAAAACGGGGGAAAAACGGGAAACGTGAGGGAAAACCCCCATTTCTGAAGCCCCCCTCACCAAAATCAGAGCCCCCAGACCCACCTTTGTAGGGCCCCCCCTTGATGGAAAGCGCCACGGAGCCGTCGCGGTTCAGGTACCCGAACCACTCGCCGTGCTCGGGGTCACGGAACTGGGGGGGTTTGGGGGGAATTTGGGGAGGGGGAGAGGGGGGTGAGACCCCCTCCTCAAAATATGGGAGACCCCCACACCCTCCCAAAAAAAAGATTTGGGGATTCTAAAAGGGAGACCCCCCCCAAAATCTTCTGGAATGGCGGAATCTCAATCCTGGGCCTAAAGGAGGTTTTGGGGATCCCTCCACCCAAATGGGGGCACCCCCACCCCAAATTAGGAACCTTTTGGGACCCCCCCACCCCCCAACTGGGAGCTCCCCAGATACCCCAAGACCCCAAATCCCCCCCAGGACCCCCCCCCCCCAATTTTCACAGCATCCCCTCCTTCAAAACACCAAAACTCCAAATTTGCCCTCAGGACCCCCCAAATTCCCCTCCCCAGGGACCCCAAAAATCTCCTCAATATCCCCATTCCTCCCAGGACCCCTCCAAATTCCTCCTTTACCCCCCAAAAAACCCAAATTCTCCCCCAAATTCCCCCTCAAATCCCCCAACTTCCCTCCCCAGGGACCCCCAAGCATCCCCCCAATATCCCCCAAACCCCAAATTTTCCCCAAAATCCCCTCCCCCACCCTGTCGAAGGTGAACTGGGCCAGCTGCAGGAACTGGGAGATCAAACTGGGCCGGGGCTGGAAGAGCTGGGCGGCCAAAAGGGCAACCATGGCCTCGGCGTGGGGCCACCAGAGCTTCATGGACCACTCCAGCTGCAGGTTTGGGGGAAAAAATGGGAATTTGGGAAAAAAACGGGGGAAAAAAGTGAAAATTCGAGATAAAATGGGTTAAAAATGAGTTTAAATGGGTTAAAAATGGGCTTAAACTGAGAAAATTTGGGGGGAAATGGGGCCTGCAGAGTTTCATGGACCACTCCAGGTGGGGTTTGGGAGGAAAAAATGGGAATTTGGGAAAAAAAACGGATTTTTGAATATTGAGTGAATTTTGGGGGTTCCCAGGTAGAATTTTGGTGAATTTTGGGTGTCCCAGGTGGGATTTTTTGGGGATTTTTGTGGATTTCGGAGCTCCCCAGGTGGGATTTTTGGGGTTACCTGTGTGGGGCAGTGCCCGTCAGCGTCCAGGAAGGTGAAGATCCCCCCGTGCTGGGGGTCCCAGCCCCATTTTAGGGGTCCCTCCACCAGCGCTGCCACCGCCCGAGCCCCCAAATCCGCGTCCCCCCGGCGCCCCGAGAACTCCAGCAGCAGCCAGGCCGCCTCCAGGGCGTGGCCTGGGACACCCCCAAAATCCGGGGGGCAGAAATTTGGGGAGAAAGAGAGAAAAAAATGGGGAAAAAGAGTAAAAATCGGGGGAAAAAAGCAAAAAAAATGGGGTTTTCTAGCCCAAAATTGGGGTTTAGGTTTGGGTTCCCCCCAAAAAATCGGGATTTCCCCCCAGAATTGGTATCAAACCCCCCCAAAATCAGGATTTCCCCCCCGAAAATTGGGATCAAACCCCCCAAAATTATGATTCCCCCCCCAAAATCAGGATCCAAACCTCCCGAAATCAGGATTTCCCCCCAAATTTGGGATCCACCCCCGGCCCCCCGCCCAAACCAGGACCACCCCCCATTTTTGGGGTCCCCCTCACCGGGGTTCATGAGGCGCCCGAGGCTCCCCGGCAGCTCCCCCCCCTCGGGGCTGACGTTCTCCAGCACCACCGAGTCCCCCCGCTGGCCCCCAAAATTCCCGGTCAGGGGGGGACCCCAAAATTTGGGGGTGGGGGGGCCCCCGGGGCTGCTCGTGGGGAGAAAGAGCCCCCGGGGGCGATTGTGGGGGGAGAAATTTGGGGTTTGGGGGTCCCGGGGGGGGATTTTTGGGGTCCCAAGGCTGTTTTTTGGGGTCCCAGGATGCTTTTGATGTCCTCAGGGCTGTTTTGGGGGTAATTTTGGGGTCCCAGGCTAATTTTTGGGATAATTTTGGGGTCTCAGGGCTGATTTTTGGGGTCCCAGGATGATTTCGGTGTCCCCAGGGCTGTTTTGGGGGTCCCAGGGCTGTTTTGGGGGTTCCCAGGATGTTTTTTGGGGCAGTTTTGGGGTTCCCGGGCTGTTTTGGGGGTAATTTTGGGGGTCCCAGGATGTTTTTTGGGGCAGTTTTGGGGTTCCCGGGCTGTTTTGGGGGTAATTTTGGGGTCCCAGGATGATTTTGGGGGTTCCAGGATGATTTTTGGGGCAGTTTTGGGGTTCCCGGGCTGTTTTTTGGGGGTACCTGCAGATGCATCAGCACGTGCCGCGCCCCCCACTCCGCCATGGCCTCGGCCTCGGGGTCGGGCTCGCTCTGGGGGTCCCTCCGGGGGTCCCCCCAAAGCTGCAGCCCCACCTTGAGCACCATCATGGGCTGGGCCAGCGCCTGCTGGGGGGGGGTCCCCGAAAATCGGGGGCGCCCCAATTCCATGGGAGCCCCCCGGGCCCAGCCCCACACGGCCAGAGCCCAGTCCCGGGCCCAGGCCTGCGACGGGAGAGGGAATTGGGGCTGGGGGCTTCGGGGGGAGGGAATGGGGCTGGGGGGAAATGGGGCTGGGGGCTTCGGGGGGAGGGAATTGGGGCTGGGGGATTGGAGGGGGGGGGAAATGGGGCTGGGGGCTTCGGGGGGAGAGAATGATCTCACCCGGTAGCGCGGCTCTCAGTGTTAATTAGGGGAGGGGTCCCGGTGTGGTTAATTAGGGGAGGGGTCTCACCCGGTAGCGGGGCTCTCAGTGTTAATTTGGGGAGGGGTCCCGGTGTGGTTAATTAGGGGAGGGGTCTCACCCGGTAGCGGGGCTCTCAGTGTTAATTAGGGGAGGGGTCCCGGTGTGGTTAATTAGGGGAGGGGTCTCACCCGGTAGCGGGGCTCCCCCGCCGCCCGGCCCAGCTCGTCCAGCCCCAGCGCGCAGAACGCTTCGCTGTAGAAGCTGCGCTGGAGGCGCTCGGGGCGCCCGGCCCGGCTCAGCGCGAAGGCGGCGCGGGAGGAGCCGGGCAGCGGCCGCACGTGGCTCTGCAGGAACTCCCCGGCTGAAATTGGGGCGAATTCCGGCGGTTTCGGGCAAAATTGGGGCGATTTCGGAGGAATTTGGGGGTGAGAAAAAGGAAAAAGCTCCGAACGGGGAATCCCATAGAGCTCAATGGGGACAGCGCCGCTTGGTGGCCAAAAGCGGGAATTGCAGCCGCTGCGATCTTTGAGGGGACTTAGGGGAATTTGGGGAGATTTGGGGGAATTTCAGGGAATTGGGGGAATTTCAGGGAATTTCGGGGGAAATTGGGGTCTCTGATGGGAATTTGAGGAAATTGGGGGTTGGAAAAAGGGCGGAACTGCCACCCCACACCCTGCCCCCATCTGCCCCCTAACTCACCCCACCGCCCCCCCAAAAGCCCCCCGCCCTTCCCCCATTTCCCCCCACATATCCCCCCGACCCCCTCCCCATTTCCCCCCCTCCCCACCTTTCCGCGCCGCCTCGAGCAGTTCGGGCCGGCGGAACCGGGGCACGGTCCGGTACAGGCGGGAATAGACCCAGATCTGGGGGTTCGGGGCGGTTTCAGGGGGGTCCCCGCAGCCCCCCGGGTCCCGCCCCACGCCCCCCGCCCCACACGGACCTGGCGGCCCTGCAGCCACACGAATTTGGTGTCGTCGTAGACGGAACCGTCGCGACTGAGGCAGGAGAAGAAACCCCTGGGGGGGGGACACGGGGGTGGGTGTGGAGGATTTGGGGGTCCCAGGGGGTTCTTGGGGGGGAATTCGGGGGTCCCAGACCTCGGGCTGTCTTGTGGGGGGGCGCTTGGGGGTCCCCTTTGGGAATTTGGGAGGCACTTGGTGGCCCTGGGCTCGAGTTCGGGGAGAAAATTGGGGGTCTCAGACCTCAGAGTGCCCGGTGGGGCCGTGGGGGGCACTCGGGGGTCTCAGGGTTATTTGGGGGTCACCCTTGGGGATGCTTGGGAAATCTGGGGGGTCCTGGGGTCACTCTTGGGGGTCCCGGGGGTGTCTCTGGGGTGTTTTTGGGGTTTTTTTTTGGGGGTCCCCCCTCACCCGTGCTCGGGGTCGTGCGAGTGCCGCTCCCAGAACGCCACGGCCGCGTCCAGCTCGGCCGCGATGCGGCCCCGCCACTCCCGGAGCTGCTCCATGGCTGGGGAGGGGGCGGCCCGTGGGACCCCAGACCCAGCCGTGGGACCCCAGACCCGCCTCAGCCCAGCCAGGGGAGTTCCCTAAATCCCCCCCCCCCCTATTAATTTCCCCCTAAATCCCCCAAACCCCCCCCGACCCTGGGGGTCCCCTCAGCCCCCCCAGACCCCCATGAGGGTCCCCAAAATCCCCCCCAGCCCCACCCTGAGGTCCCCAAAATCCTCTCTGCCCCCCTCAAACCCCACCGTGGGGGTTCCCAAAATCCCCCCCTCAGCCCTGGGGGTCCCCAAAGCCCCCGCAGACCCATTTTGGGGTCCCCAAAACCGCGCCCCCCCCTCCGGACCCACCGCGGCCTCTGCCCAGTCACGAGACCTCGCGACAAGGCCCCGCCCCCTTCCTGACCACGCCCCCTCCTTAGCCCCGCCTATCGCGACATGGCCACGCCCCCTAAACACCGGGACTTCCCCCAGACCCAAAACCGGGGGATCCAGATCAGCCAAATCCCCCCTAAAATCCCCCCCAGACCCCAAAATTTGGGAGCTCCAAACCCAGACCCCCCCCCCCAAAATCCGCAATTTCATTAAACTTTTACTCCAAAAAAATGTCTTTTTTTAATTTTCAAAATAGCACAAAAACGACGGACACAACACTCGGGGGGGAGGGGTCGGGGGGGGCGGTTTTTTTCCCCTCCCCCCCCCACTATGATACATTTTGGGGGTTCCCCCCCCTCCTCCCCCTCCCCCCACCCCCCTGGGGGGGGTCTGTACAGGGTGGGGGAGGGGTCCCGAAGGGGGGGGAGGATTTTTTTGGGGGGGAGGGGGGAGGGGCAGCGTTGTACAAAACTTTTCATTCCAGCAACTGCAACAGGTAAAAAAAAAAGCCCCCCCGACCCCCCCCCCCCCCGAGGTGAGGGGACCCCCAAAACCTCTCCCCCCTCCCCAAAAAACCCCCCTGGGATGTTGGGGGTGTTGGGGGAGGGGAGGTGTCCCGGGATGGGTTTTATTGGGGGGGGGTCCCGGGGGGTCCTTCACTGCCCTTCGGCCTTGGGCTTCTTTGGAGCGGATTTCCTGTGGGGGGAATTTGGGGAGGGGGGTTCTGATGGAGACCCTTCCTCAAAATAACCAAAAAACCTCCAAGAATAACCCCCAAAAGCGCTCTATACTCACCCAGACCCGCAGACCCCCCCCCAAGACCCCCAAACACCCCCACAGAACCCTCGAGGACCCCTAAAAAAGCCCCCAGACCCCTTGAAACAACCCCAAACAACCCCCAGATCCCTCCAGGACACCCCCGTACCCCCCAAAACAACCCCCAGCGCCCCAAAAGAGGCTCCCAGACCCCTCCAGGACCCCCCAAAAGCCCCCCAAGCCCCCCACTCACAGGTCGGGGGACGCCAGGGGCCGTTTGCTGCCCGGTTTCCCAGCGGCTCCGTCCTTGCTCGACTCTGGGGGGGACATCAGGGGGTGAGGGGGGGGGACCCCCAGGTGTGTGCAGCCCCCAGACTCATTCCAGAGCCCCCAGACCCACCTGGCAGCCACCACCCCCGGGTGGCCGGGCCACAGCCCTTTGTCCCTGGCAGGGTGGGGGACAGTCCCACAGGGTTCTGTAGCCCCCAGACTCATTCCAGAGCCCCCAGACCCACCTTGCAGCCACCGCACCTGGGTGGCCGGGCCGTAGCCCTTGTCGTTGCGGGCGGCGATGCGGAAGATGATGGCCGGCTTGGTGGTGTGGTCGATGTGGGCGCTGGCCAGGCTGGAGGCCGGCACGAGGCACGAGGGGCTGGGCCCACAATAGACCCTCATGAAGGCCAGCTGGGCCCCCCCCCCGCGAGCCTCGGGGCCACCGCCGGGGCCCCCCTGGATGGCCAAGTACACCGAGTACTCGGCGATGCGGCCCGACGTCACCGAGGGCGGCTCCCACGTCAGGTGAGCTCCGTCCGGGCTCTGGGGACAGGGGGACACGGTCAGGGGACAGGGGGGGACAGGGGGGGACAGGGGACAAAGAGGACACGGGGGTCAGGGCAGACATGGGGGGACAGAGGGGACACAGGAGTTGGGGGGATGGCGGTGACGGGGACAAAGCGGACACGGGGGTCCCTGCCGTGGGTCTGGGGTCACCTTGCTGATCTTGATGGCGCACGGAGCCCCGGGGAAGCCGGGCAGGCAGGTTTTGAAGGCCGACAGCTCCGAGAAGGGCCCGCGGCCGCAGGCGTTGAGCCCGGCCACGCGGAATTTGTAGGCGGTGCCCGGCTGCAGCTCCTGGCGCCGCAGCTGAGAGTGGTCCGGGACCCCCGAGCCCTCGTCCTGCGGGGACAGCGTGGGGACACTGGGGACGTGGCCAGAGAAACCCCCTGGACACGGGGGTGTCCCCCACCAACGCCATGCCGCTGTCCAGAGCTGTCCCTGGTGTCCCCAGTGCCACAAACCCATCCCAGGGCTGTCCCCAGTGCCATGAGCCTGTCCCTGGGTGGCCCTTGTGTCCCCAGTGTGTCCCAGTGTCCCCAGTGTCACTCACGTCCTGGGCGGGCGCGTCCTCGGCCGGCAGGAAGTAGTGAGTGACCATCATGGTGGTGCCCTTGATGACCCCCACGTCGAACCATTGGTTCTCCTTCTTGGGCAGCGCCTTGGGCGGCGCCCCCGGCTCCGGCTTCTGCACAAAAAAAACGGATTTGGGGGAAATTCGGGGGATTTTGGGGGAAATGGGAGGATTTCGGGAAAATTCTGGGACAAATAAGGGGATTTTTTAGGGGGATATGGCAGGAAATTGGGGAATTTTTAGAGGGGAAATTGGCAGAAAATCAGGGAAAATTTGGGGGAAATTGGGTGAATTTCAGGGAATTTTTGGAGAATTTTGGGGGAGATTTCGGGTGGATTTGTGAGGAATTCTGGGTTATTCAGGGGAAAATTTTTGGGAGGAATTTCTAGTGTTTTTTGGGTGGATTTGGGGGTTGATTTCCAGGTGAATTTCAGTGCCCACACTCACCACGGGGGTGCTCTCGATGCCGTTGGCCACCTCGGCCAAGGCAGCGGCCGCCTGCAGCTTGGCAGGGCTGGGGGCAACCGTGGGGCCTGGGGGGGCCACGAAGGCGCTCGAGGGGGCCAGACCTGGAGGGAGGGAGGAAGGGGGGACACAAAAAATTGGGGAGGGGTCTTTAAAAGACTCCCCTGGAATTCCACGCTCACCCCAATGTGAGCAGTGGGGTCTTGAACCAACCCTACGGGTGACCCCCACCCTTTATGGGTGACCTCCCCCCCCTTGCTGTGGGTGCCCCCCCAAGGTGTCCCAAACCCCCCAAGGTGTCCTAAACCCCCCCCCAAGGTGTCCCAACCACCCCCCCAGGTGCCCCCCAAGGGGTCCCAGGTGCCCCCCAAGGGGTCCCACCCCCCCAGCTCGCCCCCCAAGGTGTCTCACCGTCCCCGGGGGGGGGCAGCAGGCTGGCCGGGGTGGCCCCCCCGGGCACGGTGCCCAGGTCCCCCAGGCCGTTGGTGTCACCCGCGGGGGTCGTTGAGGCTGTCGGCGGGGGCCAAAGCCTCGGTGGGCAAATGGGGAGGGGGGCGCGGCCGCCTGGGGGGGGGCACTGGGGGTGGGGGTGGGTGGGGCAGGGGTGGGGGGAGCTGGGGGGGCTGCGGGGGGGGGTCCCGGCCTCGGCCAGGTGCTGCTGGTGCTGCACCAGTGCCGCCAGTTCTTGCTGGGTGAGCACCAGGGGTAGCGCCCCCCCCCGTGCCCCCCGCCCCCTCCGAGACCCCCAGGGCACCCCCCAGTTCTGTGGGGCCCCCCCCCGGGCTCGCCGGGTTCCAGCGGTTCCGATGTGCCTGTGGGGAGGGGTCAAGGGGTCAGCACGAAATCCACCCCGTGGGGTCATCGTGGTCATGGGGTCACCACTGTGCGACCCCCATCACCATGGGACCACCACCACGGGACCAAGACCCCCAGGAACCCCCCCAAACCCCCCCCCAAACTGACCCATGAGCCCCTGCTCTGAGGCCTGGATGGCCAAAGCTGGGCCTGGGGTCACCACCATGGGACCGAGACCCCCAAAACCGCCCCCAAAACCGCCCCCAACCCCCCCGGGACCCCCCAAGCGCCCCCAGACTGACCCATGACCGCCTGCTGGGCCGCCTGCAGCACGGCCTGGATGGCCAAAGCCTGAGCCTGAGCCTCCTCGCTGGCCGCAGCCGCCGCCGCCGCCTCGGCCGCCGCCGTCACCGCCAGCTCCTCGGGGGTCAGTCCCGGGGGTCCCCCCGCGCCCCCCGCCTCGGCCAGCAGCTCCGGGGGCAGCGCCAGCCCCTCGGCCGGACCCCCCTCGCCCGTGGCCGGTGGCAAAACCACCACGGCCAGCGGCTCCGGGGTCCCCCCGGGCTCGCCCGGGGTGGGCTCGGGGGCGGGGGGGGACGGGGACGCGGCCGAGGGGGGGTCCTGGGGTGGGTGGGGGTCTCCAGGGGGGGTGGGCGTGGTGGTTGGGGGCGTCTCGGGGGGTGCTGGGGGGGATTCGGTCAGCGACGAGATGGTCTGGAGAGGGGGGGAGGGGAGAGGAAGGGTTGGGGTGGGGACAGAGCCCCCGAACACGGGGTCTTGGTGGCCCCCAAAGGCACCTGCAGGTCCCCCGTGCACCCCCCGTATCCCCAGAATCTCCCCAGCCACGGTGGCAACCGGCTCTGGTGTCCCCAAACCCCTCCCAGTGTCCCTAACCCCCCTCCCAGTGTCCCCAAACCCCCTCCCAGTGTCCCTAACCCCCCTCCCATTATCCCTAAACCCCCTCCCAGCGTCCCCAAACCCTTCCCGGTGTCCCCAAACCCTTCCCGGTGTCCCCAGGGCCGCTCACCGGCACAGCCGGCCCCGGCGCTGGCGTGGACTGAGTGACCGTAGTGACCGCCCGGGGCTGGGGGGTCCCGGTGCCGCTGGGGCCGGGGCTGGGGGTCCCGGGGGGGACAGGGGGACCCCCACTCTCGCTGGGGGGCGTCTCCCCCTCCCCCTGCCCGTTGGCAGCCGGTGGGGGGGGATCTGTGGGGACAACGGGGAGCGGTCAGCGAGGTGACCACGGCAAAGGGTGGGCGAAGGGGACGATTTGGGGGACAATGTGGGGACAACGCGGGGGTCACCTTGGCTGGCACCCATGCTGGCGGTGACCGTGGTGGCCGTGGCCGTTGTCCCCGTCTCGTGGGTCTCGCAGGGGGGGTTGGAGCAGGCTCGGGGGGGGCTGGTGGCGGTGGTGGCACAGGGCGGGGGCGCTGTCACCCCCTCGGTGCTGGTGGCCGTGCTGGTGGCCCCGCTCTGCTGGCTCTGGCAGGGTGGGGACCCCGCGGTGGTGGCCGTGCTGGTGGTCCCGGTCTCGGGGGTCTCGCAGGGGGGGTTGGCACAAGGCGGGGACCCCCCTGTGCTGGAAGTGGTGGCAGCGGTGGTGGCAGCGCTGGTGGCCGTGGTGGTGTCACCCTGCCGGGACCCCGCGGTGGCCGTGGTGGCCGTGTTGGTGGTCCCGGTCTCGTGGGTCTCACAGGGCGGGTTGGAGCAGAGCTGTGACGATGTCATTGTCACCGTGTTGGTCGTCCCCGTCTCGTGGGTCTCGCAGGGGGGGTTGGAGCAGGGGGGGACACCTCGAGGTGGTGGCACCGATGTCCCCGACTCTGAGGTGGCCGTGGTGGTGGTGGCCGTGTTGGTTGTCCCCGTTTCATGGGTCTCGCAGGGGGGGTTGGAGCAGAACCGTGTCCCCGTCGTTGTCACCGTGTTGGTTGTCCCCGTCTCGTGGGTCTCACAAGGAGGGTTGGAGCAGAGCTGTGACCCTGTCATTGTCACCGTGTTGGTTGTCCCCGTCTCGTGGGTCTCGCAGGGGGGGTTGGAGCAGAGCTGTGACCCTGTCATTGTCACCGTGTTGGTTGTCCCGGTCTCGTGGGTCTCGCAGGGCGGGTTGGAGCACAGCCGTGTCCCCACGGGAGTCTCACAGCTCGTGGTGGTGGCCACAGCGACCACGTTGGTGGCCGTCCCCACCTCAGGCTGCCCCCAGGGCGTTTGGCACGGGGGGGTGACATCCTGCGTTTGGCACGTGGTGACACCGCTGCTGCCACCGCCGTCGGGGGCTGGGGGCGGGCACAGCCGCGCTGTCATCGTCGTCCCCGTGGCCACCGTTTGCTGCGTGGGACAGGGAGGGCCCCCGGGCGTCCCCAGGCGCGATGTCCCCGTGGCCGTGGGGGTGTTGGTGGTCCCCGTCTCGTGGGTCTCGCAGGGGGGGTTGGAACAAGCCCGGGGGGGCTGTGGCACCGTTGTCCCCCCGCCCGTGTCCTCGCAGAGCAGCTGCAGCTGCTGCTGTCCCCCTCCTCCTGTCCCCACGTTGGCCACCAGGCTGGTGGTGGCCGTGTTGGTGGTCCCGGTCTCGTGGGTCTCGCAGGGGGGGTTGGAGCACACCAAGGTGACGGTGCCCGGGGTGGCCTCGGCCGGGGTGGCCTCGCTCAGGTTGCCACCCCCCGAGGTGGCCGCAGGGGGACCCTCGGCCGTTGGGGACGCCAGGATGGACACGGGGAGGTCGTGGACGGGCTGGGCCTCCACCCCGCTGGGGGTGGTGATCAGTGTCACCTGTGTGGGCTGGGGACACCGGCTGTGTCCCCACAGAGGGCTCAGGGGACAGTTCTGGGCGTGGAGGTGGCACAGACACACAGAGCCCTCGCCCAGGTATCAAATCTGTGTCACCTCCCCTTTGTGCCACCCCAAACTTCTGTGTCCTCCCCACTCCTGTCACTGTCACATTTGGGGAGTCCCCAAATAGAGCCAGTGTCCCCAGTGTCCCCTCACCTGCATGGTGATGGTCAGTGTCCCCATTGTCCCCAGTGTCCCCAGTGTCCCCTCACCTGCATGGTGATGGTCAGTGTCCCCATTGTCCCCAGTGCCCCCTCACCTGCATGGTGATGGTCAGTGTCCCCATTGTCCCCAGTGTCCCCAGTGCCCCCTCACCTGCATGGTGATGGTCAGTGTCCCCAGTGTCCCCATTGTCCCCAGTGTCCCCATTGTCCCCAGTGTCCCCTCACCTGCATGGTGATGGTCGGTGTCCCCATTGTCCCCAGTGTCCCCAGTGTCCCCATTGTCCCCAGTGTCCCCAGTGTCCCCTCACCTGCATGGTGATGGTCGGTGTCCCCAGTGTCCCCATTGCCCCCAGTGTCCCCAGTGTCCCCTCACCTGCATGGTGATGGTCAGTGTCCCCATTGTCCCCAGTGTCCCCTCACCTGCATGGTGATGGTCGGTGTCCCCAGTGTCCCCATTGTCCCCTCACCTGCATGGTGATGGTCAGTGTCCCCAGTGTCCCCATTGTCCCCATTGTCCCCAGTGTCCCCAGTGTCCCCTCACCTGCATGGTGATGGTCGGTGTCCCCAGGCCGCCCCCGGCCGCCGTGGCCGTGATGGCCGCAGGGTTCAGGACCTGGCTCGAGAGGGTGGCGATTGTCCCCAGGGTGGTGATGGGGGTGGCCAGCGAGGCCGTGGCGCTGTGGCCACCTGCACCCCCCGCCAGGCTGGTGGACACTGTCCCTGTCACCGTCCCCAGCGTGGTCACACCTGCGAGGGACACAAGGGCAGTGAGTGACCACAGAGTGACCACAATGACCCCAAAGTTACCCCAGAGTGACCCCAAAGTGACCACCTCAGTGACCCAGAGAGGACCCCTGGGTGGCCCAATGACCCCCCAAGAACCCCCCCAGTGACCAGTGGTGCCCTTGACCACCAGAGTGGTCACTCCAGTGACCACCCCAGTGACCCGGAGATGACCCTTGACCACAAGTGACCACCCCAGTGACCACCCCAATGACCCACGGTCACCCCAGTGACCCAGAGGTGACCCAATGACCCCCAGAGTGACCCCACTCACCGGTGGTGCCCTTGACCACCAGGGTGGTCACCGTGGGCTTGACGGCCGAGACGGTGACAGGAGTGACCAGCCGGACCCCCCCCATGGGCACTGTCCTCAGGATGGTCCCCGGCTGTCCTGGGGCCCCCTTCAGCACCACCTGAGGGGACACGGGGACACCGATGGCACCTGGGGACCCTCGGGGGCTGGGACCCCTCGGCTGGCCCCCACCGGGGTCCCCAGTGGCACCAAACCCTTGTGTGACCCCACCCCGGTGTCCCCAATGCCCCCAGGTGACCCCTCCCCTGTCACCTCCTGTCCCAAGCGTCGTCCCCGAACTCCTCCCCCCATCTCAGGTGTGCCCAGGTGTCCCCTGACCTGTGTCACGCCCTGCTGGCCGTGTCCCCCGCCCAGTTTGGGGACAGCCGTGATGATCTTGGCGGGGGTCCCGGTGCCCGAGGTCATCACCTTGGTGGTGATGATGGTGATGGGGGACTTGATCCCGGGGCTGCTGGTGACACCTGGGGGGACACGGGGTGACAGGGACGGGGTGGGGTCAGCAGAGTGACAGCGACAGAGTGGGGACACAGGGGGACACGGGGGTCACCTCCTGTCACTCACTGGTGGCCCCTGACTGGGTGGTGATGGGGGATTTGGGGGGGGTCTCAGGGAGGTCAGGGATGGTTTGGGGGTCTCAGGTGAATTTGGGGAGGGGTCTCACTCACCGGTAGCCCCCGACTGGGTGATGATGGCCGACATGGGATGGTTTTGATGATGGTGGTGGTCCCGGGCTTGGTGGTGCTGGGGGACACGCTGCTGATGCCCAGGATGGTGGGGGGCTTGGCGGCCCCCGCCCCCGCCTGGGTGCTGGTCAGGATGGTGGTGGGCTTCCCCTCCCCCGACGTCACCAACTTGAGGATGGTCCCGGCGGGCAGGGGGCCCTTGGTCTGGGGGAGGGGTCAGTGGGGGGAGGGGTCAGTGGGGGGAGGGGTCAGTGGGGGGAGGGGTGGTCACTGGGCAAGGCTGGGGGGGGGGGGGGCGAGTGAGGGGCTCGAGGGGCTTCCAGGGGGGTTTTGGGGGGGGTCTCAGGGACTCAGGGGAGCGTCTCAGAGATCTGGGGAGGGGTCTCAGGACTTTGGAGGGATTTGGGGGTGATTTCGTGGGAACTTGGGGGGATTTCAGGGGATTTCGGGGTGTCACCTGGATGATGTGGGTGACAGGGCCACTCAAGACCTGTCTGGTGACAGCTGGGGGTGCATTTTGGGGGGGCTCTCAGGGCTTTGGGATAATTTTGGGAGGATTTGGGTTAATTTGGTGATTTGGGGGGGACTTTGGGGTGATTTGGGGTGTCACCTGGATGATCTGGGTGACAGGGCCACTCGAGGCCTGCCCGGTCACAGCCGAGCTCTGCACCGGTTTCGTCTGCACCACCGACATCACCTTGCCCAGGTTGGAAATCTGGGGGGGCCCGGGGGGGGTCAGGGGGGGCACTGAGACCCCCAAGGAACCCCCCCAGAAACATCCCTAAAAATTGAACCTCCAATCCTGACCTTTGAGGAGTTTTAAACCCCCCGAATTAGGGGGGTTTGGAGTTAAAAAATCCCCACAACACCAAAAAAAGGGGGGGGAGGGAGTTTGGGGTTGTGGCCCCCCCCAGGACCCCCCAATTTGAGTCTCTGTGGCCCCAGAGCCCCCCAGATCTGGGTGTCCCCACCCTCCTAACACCCCCCGTGTCCCCAAATCCGTGTCCCCAGACCCGGGTCCCCCCTCACCAGGGCGCTGCCCCCCGGCACGGAGATCGGACTCTTGACCAGGGTGATGGTCTTGGTGACCCCTCCGACCACGGTGGTGACCACCTGGGCCTGCTGGGCCACCGTCACCGTGCCGGATTTGTGCACGGTGATGATGGGCCTGGTGGCCGCGTTGGTGGCCGCAGGGGACGCCCCGGCCGTGCCCACCTGGGCGGCCGCCGTCTTCAGCATGCGGGTGGCAGGGTTGCTCACCTGGGGGGACAGGTGGGGACAGTGTGGGGACACACAGCAGGGACATCAGGGGACACCCATGAGTGTCACCCCAGTGATCCCCCCAAGCTGCCCAGTGACACCACGGGGTCACCTCGAGTCCCCCGGTGACAAAAAATGGCCACCAATGTCCCCATGGTGCCACCCCAGGCACCAGAAAGTTCTCTGGTGACACCACGGTGACAATGACGGCCCCCCCTCTCCAGCGTCCCCTGCCCGTCCCCACTGTCCCCTACCATGACAGGTGACGATGCCACCTTGACGGTGGCGGGCAGGGTGGTGGCCCCGGGGGTCACGGCCACCGTTTTGACGATGGTGGCCCCGGCGGGGACGCTGAGCACGGTGGGGGCCGAGGCCGGCGGGATCTTCTGGGTGGCTGCGGCCGCTGCGGCCAGCGCGGCCATGCCGCTCATCTGGGGACTGCTGCCGATCACCTGCGGGGGGAGCACCTGAGCACGCCTGGGGACAGCTAGGGGACACCCAAGTACCACCCAGGTACCACCTACAGCTCCTGTGGCACCCGAGTGCCACCGACATAACACCTGGGGCACAGCTCGGGCACACCTGGGCTACCTAGGTACCGCCCAGGGCTCACCTGTGCCACCCAGAGAGCCCCCCAAAACACACCTGTGTCCCCCAGGTACCCACTGTGTCACACCTGTGCCCCCAGCATCCCCCCCCAGGACCCTCCCTCTGTCCCCAGTTGCCCCCAGGTCCCCCCACCTGTCCCAGGTGTTCCCCAGGTGTTCTCACCGTGCCCTGGGGGCTCTGGGTGGGCACCACCATCCTGACCCCGGCTGGCAGCGATGTCACCGTCACCGGGGCCTTGCCGGGCCCGGCCGAGCGCACGGTGACCAGCGGGGGGCCCCGCGCTGGCCGCAGGGGGACCGGTCACCTTCAGCACGGCCGGCACACCTGGGCGGGGGGCGGCTGGGGTCAGCGTGGCCATGGGGACACCCCCGTGGCCACTCCGTCACCTGCCCCTCCTCTGCCACCCTCAGGTACCCCCCTCCATGTCCCCCTGTCACCCTCAGCACTCTCTTGTCCCTCCCAGTGTCTCCAGCTCTGCTCCACTGTCCCCCCAGTCCCCCCAGTCCCCATTCCCCCATCCCCTCAATGTCCCCATTTCCCTAAATGTCCCCAATCCCCTCAGTGTCCCCAATCCCCTCAGTGTCCCCAATCCCCACAATGTCTCCATTCCCTGCCGAATGTCCCCATGTCCTCATTTCCCCCACAATGTCCCCAGTCCCCCCAGTGTCCCCGTTGTCCCCAATCCCCTCAGTGTCCCCGTTGTCCCCAATCCCCCCCAGTGTCCCCGTTGTCCCAGTCCCCCACAATGTCCCCAGTCCCCCCAGTGTCCCCGTTGTCCCCAATTCCCCCCAGTGTCCCCGTTGTCCCCAATCCCCCCCAGTGTCCCCGTTGTCCCCAGTCCCCCACAATGTCCCCAGTCCCCCCAGTGTCCCCGTTGTCCCCAGTCCCCCCAGTGTCCCCAGTCCCCCCAGTGTCCCCGTTGTCCCCAATCCCCCCCAGTGTCCCCGTTGTCCCCAGTCGCCCCAGTGTCCCCGTTGTCCCCAATCCCCCCCAGTGTCCCCGTTGTCCCCAGTCCCCCCCAGTGTCCCCGTTGTCCCCAATCCCCCCCCAGCACTCACCAGGTGCCCTCCCCGCCGTGGCTGTTCCGGCTGTTGCCGCCGCCGTTGCCCCCCCCGCCGCCGCGGGCAGCACCTGCAGGGTGGCGCTGGGGGGGGGCGCACCCACAGCCCCCCCTGTGCCGCCCCCCGCTGTCCCCCCGGCCGCTGCCACCACCGCTGTCCCCGCTGTCGCGCCCGTCCCCGCCGCCGCCGCGGTGACGCCGGGCGGGTTGGGGGGCGCGGCGGGCGCAGGGGGGGACAGCAGGGTGAGCCCCACGCCCCCGATCTGGGGCAGCGCGTTGGGGGGCGCCGGGGGCGGCGCGGGGGCGGCGGGCGCGGGGCTTTTGGGGGGGTTGGCGGGCACCGAGGGCACCGGGGGGGGCGCGGGGGCGGCGGGCAGCTCGTACTTCTGCAGCTGCAGCAGGTACGAGTCGGCCGTGGGCACCGCGCCCCAGCTCACCTCCAGCGACGTGGTGTTAGCCCTGACCAGCTGGACACGGCCCGGCGCTGGGGGGCGCTCTGTGGGGACACAATTGTACACCTGAGACACACCTGGATACGCCTGAGATACACCTGAAATACAGCTGGGTACACCTGAGATACACCTGGCGTTAGCCCTGAGCAGCTCCAGGTACCACAGGTCCTTGCAGCCCCCCCAGGTCCTTGCAGCCCCCCAGGTGGACTCACCTGTCTCCAGGTACCACAGGTCCTTGCAGCCCCCCCAGGTCCTTGCAGCCCCCAGGTGGACTCACCTGTCTCCAGGTACCACAGGTCCTTGCAGCCCCCCCAGGTCCTTGCAGCCCCCAGGTGGACTCACCTGTCTCCAGGTACCAGAGGTCCTTGCAGCACACCTGGTTGTTCCAGGCCTTGCGGTAGCCGTCACGCCCGCTCCAGATGTAGAGGCGGGTGGCGATGGCCACGGCGCAGTGGCCGGCACGAGCCCGCGGCACGTTGTCCTCCAGGGTCTCCAGCACCAGGGGCTCCCAGGCCATCGAGTCTGGGGGCGATTTGGGGGGGCCGTGAGGGCTTTGGGGGGGATTCGGGGGAATTTTGGGGTAATTCAGGAGGGGTTTGGGGTCGGTTTTGGGGGTCCCAAGCCCCCTCCTCACCCAGGTTGAGGCAGGCCAGGGTGTTGGTGCACTTCCACTCCTTCTCGTGCGTCGCCACCTTGACGTCATCCATCACCAGGGGCACCCACCCCCCAAAAACGTACATCCTGGGGGGGGCAAAGGTCAGGGGGGTCAGGGGGGACACCCACAGACCCCCACCCAAATCCCCAAATTGTTATTTTTGGAGGTGGAGTAAAAAAAAAATCGCTTACGTTAATTATAAAATTAAAATAATTTAAAATAGAAAAAAATAGAATAGCAGTACAATAAAATAGATTAGCAGTAAAACAAAACAGAATAGTAAAAACCCAAAATTTAAAAAAATAGAAAAACAAAAATAAAATAATGCAATCCCCCTAGGAACCCCAACTCTCTCCTGGGGTGGGCACAGGGACACAAAGGGAGCCCTCCCAGGATAAAGGGGGGGTTCAGGGGACCCCCGAGGGGGGGATTGGGGTATTTTTGGGGGGGGGTCGCCCCCAGACTCACTTGTTGCCGATGGTGGTGGCCGAGTGGAGGCTGCGGGGGAGGGGAGCGACCCCGCTCAGGCTGGGCTTGTTCCACGTCAGCGTCTCTGAGGGACCCAAAACACCCCAAAAGGTGAGGAAACGGCCCCAAAACTCTTCAAGATGTGAGGAAATGTCCCCGAGTACCCAATTCTGACACGCCCCTGTATCCCCCAGACCCCAAGTTCCCTAAAAACCCCAAAAAATTCCATGTCCGGAGTCCATCAATCCTCCAGCCTGCAGCCGCCGTAATGACGATGTCCCCCTGTAACCCCCAATCCCCTGGTACCCCCCAGACCCCCCCGACCCCCCAGACCCCCCAGACCCCACAGACCCCCCCAGACCCCCCAGACCCCACAGACCGATGTCCAGAGTCCACAGATCCCCCAGCCTGCAGCCGCTCATGCCGCCGTAGATGACGAGGCGCGAGCGCCGCCCGTCGCGCTCCGTGTACACCACGGCCGTGTGGGACTCGCGGGGCGGGGGCAGCACCCCGTACGTGATGGGGATGTCCCAGGCCAGCACCCCCGAACCTGGCCGCAGCTCCAGCACGTACAGGTCGTTCAGGTACCTGGCAAAGGGGGTTTGGGGTCAGGAGATGCCGTAACAAATCCTAAAAGGGGGACCGGGGGTGCGGGACACCCCTAAAGGCTGTTTGGGGAATAGGATTTCAATGGGTCCTCAAGTGCCCTAAAATGCACCCAGGATGGCCCCAATGTCACCTGTGCCCAGGTGTACAGGTGGGGTCAGATAGGAGGGGAGAGAATTCTGAAAGTCAGGAGATCCAAAAAATCCTAAAGGGGTGTTTGAAGAAGCGGGTTTACACTAAAAGGGTACTTGGAGCAATGGGATAACCCTAAAAGGGTCCTTAAAGCCCCTAAAACGCGCCTGCGATGGTGCCAATGTCACCTGTGCCCCCACCACAGACCCCTGTGTCCCCCCAAAACACGACCCCAACGTTTTGGGGTCACTCCTGTGTCCCCCCAAAGCTCCCTCAAAAACGGAGAACGTCCCCAGAAGCCCCTCCCACCCCAATTCCCGAGGTTTTGGGGTGCCCCATACCGGGGGATGTTGTTTTTGGGGTCCTCGCTGTCGTTGGCCAGCCCCCCAAACAGGTAACACTTGTTGCCCACCAGGGAGAAGCTGTGGCCCAGCCGGGGGCAAGGGGGGGGCCCATTTTTGGGGGTCTTCGCCTTCAGCCGCTTCCACTCCCACCTGGAGGCCTGGAATTGGGGAGAGGGGATGTGGGATTTGGGGACCCCAAAACTGGGAGCGTCCTGAAGGGGTCTCCAGGTGTTTGGGAAGGAGGCCCAGGGGACCACCTGTGGTTTGGGGGGGGGGGTCCCAGGGGGCCATCCATGGTTTGGGGGGGAGGTTCTGGGGAGTTTGGGAGTGTCCTGGGGGTCCCCAGGTGCTCGGGGGGGTGGTTCCCAGGGATTCAGGGGGAGTTCTGGGATATTTGGGGGACTCCCCAGGTGTTCGGGGGTGTTCCCAGGGGTTCCCCAGGTGTTCGGGGGGGTTCCCAGGGGTTCCCCAGGGAGTCGCCAGGGAGTCCCCAGGTGTTCGGGGGGGTTCCCGGGGTTTCCCAGGTGTTCCCCAGGGGGTTCAGGGGGTTTCCCAGGGGTTCCCCAGGTGTTCGGGGGGTTTCCCAGGGGGTCCCCAGGGTACCTGCAGCTCGTAGAGGTCGTTGCTGTACTTGCCGTACTCCACCATGCCCCCGAACACGAGCAGCCGGGTCCCGTCACACACGAAGCCGTAGGCGGCACAGCCGGGGGGGATGTCCCCCCTCACGGCAGGGATGAACCACTGGTTGGTGGCTGTTGGGGACAAAATGGGGACGGGGACACGCTGAGAATGACACCCCTGAACCCCCAGGGTCAGGCACTGGTTGGTGGCATTGGGGACAAAATGGGGACGGGGACACGCTGAGAATGACACCCCTGAACCCCCAGGGTCAGTCACTGGTTGGTGGCATTGGGGACAAAATGGGGACGGGGACAATGACCCCCCCAAACTGGTGGGATGAACCATTGGCTGCCGACTGGGCAGGGGGACACAGGAACGCCCCGCACTGCCGGGCTGTACCACTGCTCGGTGGGCGCCCCAAAGTGGGGGACACGGCCGTGACCAAGGGGGGAATGGGGTCCCACAGAACCCCCAACTCAACCCCCCACGACCCCCCAGTGTTGAAAACCTGCAGCTCCTCCCCAACCCCATACCTGTGGAGACCCCCCCAGCGCCCCAAAGGACCCCCAAGGTGCCCCCCAGCCCCACCTGTGTTGTACACGTGCAGCTCGTCCACGATGCCCTCGTTGCCCCCCCCGAAGACCACGATGAGCTCCTTGATGGCCACGGCTCGGTGGCCGTGCCGGGGCCGGGGCACTGGCCCAGCCCAGCCCACCACTCGCTTCCAGCGCGGCTGCAGCGCGGGGGGGCCCGGGGGGGCCCGCGGCGGGGACCCCCCCCCGCCCAGGCCTGCCATGCGTCCCCCGCTGCCTGTCCTGGGGGGACACGGGGGGTCACGCGTGGGGGAACCCCAAAAACGTCCAAAATTACCCCAAACCCCCCCCCGCTGCCTGTCCTGGGGGGACACGGGGGGTCACGCGTGGGGCAATTTCCCAAATTTCCAGGGTCACCGCTGACCCCTCCACCCCAAACCCCCCAAATACCCCAAGGGCTTGACACGGCCCCCCCCCCACCCCGAATGTTTAATTACACCCCGCCCCCCCCGTACCGCAATTACCCCAAAGAGTTAATTACCCCCCCTCACGGCGGGGGGTGTGACAATTGGGGAGGAGTCAATTTGAGGGGGAGGGGAACATTTATTCCTCCCCGTTAATTACTTTCTCCATTATGTCGCCTCTTAATTACCCCCCTCACACCGTGACGCCCCCCCCCACTGCCCAATTCGCCCCCTCGCCCGAAATATTTGCCTTTTTTAAGCTTCATCTCCCCCCCCTCAAATTCCCCCTCAGGTGTGAAACCTCTCCTCCCCCAAAACTGCCCCCTCAGACTGTGCCAAACCCCCCTCCTCAAATTCCCCTTCAGGCCGTGCCCCCCCCTCAGGTTCATCTCCCCCCTCCCCAAATTCCCCTTCAGGCCGTGCCCCCCCCTCAGGTTCATCTCCCCCCTCCCCAAATTCTCCCTCAGGCCGTGCCCCCCCCCCCAATGACCATTCCCCCCCCCCCCAGCCCTGCCCCTCCCCTCACGCCCCCCTCCCCCCCCCTCAGGCCCCTGCGCGCCGCCATCTTGTCTCTGCCCGGGCGGAAAATGGCGGCCGCCTCCTCCCCCCCACCGCCGCCCCCCTCGCTCACCGCGGCCCCGCGGCCGCCTCCCCCTCCCGGCCCGCGGCCGCTCCCCGATTCCCGGCGGCGGCTCCGGGGGTTGCGCGGCTGCGGCGGGTCCCGGCGCGCGGCTGCGGCTGAGGGAGGAGCGCGGCGGCGGCGGCCCCTCACGCCGCCCTGGGAGCCGCCATCTTGCGCCTGTGTCCGGCGGCCGCGGCGGGTGGGCGGGAAGCGACGGGAGTGGGCGGGGCCAGCGCGGACACGCCCCCTCCAGACCCGGGCGGCGCCATCTTGGCCGGGGACGGGGGGCGACATTGTGGGGAGGGCGGGAGGTGAGGAAGCGGCGGCATTTTGGGACGGGGACCAGGAGGAGTTTCACCGTCATCTCGGGGGCTCCCGGGCCCGACCCGACGGCGGGGGGGGCCGGAACGAGCGAAGGAGGGACGCGGGGGGGACTGTACGGAGCCGCCTGAAGGGGTGCGGCCATGGCGCCAACGGAGGGGGTGTGGTCACGGGAGGGCGTGGCCACGCCCACTTCAACCGCCTCTTAAAGGAGCCGCCCCCCCTAGCCCGCCTTTTACGCGGTTTCCCCCCTTCTCGCCCTCCCTGAGCGCCGCCATCCCCCGGTACCGCCCCCTCCCAGCCTTCGCGTGGCCCCGTGATCGCTCCCGGATATTCCCGGCCTCACTCCCCCGCACACACCGAATCCCCCGCGGCCTGGCTACCGGCGGCGCGGCCCGTTTCCCGACGGCGCAGCGCTGTACGGAGCGCTCAGCCCGCCATGGGCGCCGCCATCTTAAGCGCCCCGCCTCTCTTTGGGTGCCGCCCCCTCCGCAAACCGCGCCTCCTCCTCCTCCTGTGCTCCGGGCGGCTCCCGCTCTCCCCGCCGCCCCCCGGGGTTAACGGGATGCCGGAGCCGCTCTGAGGCCTCACGACCCCGCAGCTCCGAGCGGCTCAAACGGGCTGGGAATCCCTGGCGCTACCATCGCCCTCCGCCCCCCCGGACTCTCAAGATGGCGGCGCGCGGGACCCGGATGCGCCGGCCCCTCCCAGAATGGCGCCCCGGGGGCGGTGGGGGGGGAAGCACCCGGATGTCGGCGCACGGCGCCGCCATGACACCCCGCACGTCCCCTCCCAAGATGGCGCCGCCCATCCGGCGGAACGGATGGCCAGTGTCGGCCCTCACGGGCCCCCCGTGCTTCCTACCCTCCATGCCGGCGCTCCCCGCTTCATTCCGCCCTTACCGGGTGCGGCTCCGCTACCGCAGCGGCTCCAAGGCGGCGGAGCGGCCTGTGCCCGGGTGCGCGGGGGGAGGGGTCACAAGATGGCGGCGCGCTGCTGTGGGAAGGGGGGGGTCCAAGATGGCGCCGCCCGGTGCCCGGATCTTCCTCCTCCTCCTCCTTCTCCTCCTCCTCTTCCTTCTCCTCGCCGCGCTCACAAGATGGCGACGCCTGCCCGGGACGGGAGCGGAGCTTTGGGTGCTCCCCGCGCTCTTCGCTCAGGCCCCGCCGCCCCCTCCTTTCGTCCCCCCTCCGGGATAGCCCCGATGCGGAGCCCCAAGATGGCGCAGGTGGGAGCCAGCAGCTCCGCGGCGGCCCAAGATGGCGGCGGCCGGGGGACCCGGATGCGCCGCTCTCCGCGCCGCTCCGCCACCGCTCCGCACCTGCAGCCACCCGCCGCCCACCGACCCCGGGCGTCGCTTTCTGCCGCCGCCGCCGCTCGCTCCGGGCCGCCGCTGCCTCACTGAAAGCCAAGAAAGGCCCGCCCGCTGCGCCGACTACTGGCGCTTGGGAGCCGCCATTTTGGACGCGTCTCCTCCACCCGCTACAAAGATGGCGCCTGCCAGGCCCCGGATGGTGGCGCTTAACGGCTGCGGCGCTCACTGCGCGTGCGCAACCGCGCCGGTCGTAATGGCGCATGCGTAGCTCCACCTTCTTCTTGCGCATGCGCTCTTCCGACTAGTAACGGACTTTTGTTCAAACTCCCGAATTTGGCGCTTTTCGCCCCAGTTTTGCCCTTCCGGGACCCCAAAATGCATGGGGAGAAGAGAGGAGGAGAGGGGGTGGTTCCTCTAGAGGGGGTTCGGGATGAAGGTCCCAGAGTTCGGGAGGTTTTGTGGAAGATTTGGGGAGTTTTGGTGTGTTCACTCCCCCAGCTGGCTGTGAAACAGCCTCCAGGTGTGACAATAAACCCTCAGGTGTGAAACAGCCTCCAGGTGTGACAAGGACGTCCCCCGAGGGGTCTGGGAGGAGGATCCGGCGGTTTTGGGTTTTTTTCCAAAGGGGGGTTTGAGCCCCCCGCCAAGCCAGAAATGAGTCTGGGGGTGCCTCCAGCAACCTCAGGGGGCCCAGGGCTTTCTGGGGGGGAATGTTGGTGTTCCCAGTCTGTCCCAGTCTATCCCAGTCCCACCCAGAGTCAGCTCTGCTGCATTCCAGTCCTCCCCAGTGCGTGCTAGCTCGCTCCAGCGGTGTTCCCGTCTCTCCCAGTCCCACCGCCTCCATTCGGGCGGTCCCGCCCCCGGGCCCTCCCCACGGGGCGCCGCCATTTATGGTGTGGCGGAAGCTCCGCCCCTCGTGGTTACCACGGGAACGGCGCCATCTTGAGTGTGGCGGGACCGCCTCCGGAGGCGGGAAAAGGGGCGGGGCCTGAGCGTTCCTCCCGCCCCGATCCGCGATGACGTCATAGTGGTGGTGACGTCGTAAGCGCGAAAAGCGTCGTGGGTGTGACGTCACAGCTGCCAGGACATTCCTGAGGGCCGCGGGAGCGGGGAAAGGGCGGGGGGACACCTGAGACCCCGTGAGGTCTCACGGGATGGGGTCAGTGATGTCATCTGAGGGAATCCAGTGACGTCATCCAGGGGATCTGGTGGGGAGATCCTCGATCCACCCCCCGACCCCAAAAGGGGGGTCCCAAACCCCGCTGGGGACCCCAAATCTCCTGTGTGGGAACCCAAAATCCATCAGGGCGGGTCCCAAATCCCCCCGGATGGATCCAAACTCAGCTGGGGGGTCCCAAAACCTCCTTAGGGGACCCCAAATCAGCACGCGCAGGGGTCAAAATCCACGCAGGACCCCCAAAAATCAGCACCCAGGTACCCAAAACCTCCTCTGGGGGTTCCCAAATACACCCAGGTGGATGCAAACCTACCCGGGGAGAGCCCAAAATCAACACCTGCAAGGCCAAAAAGCACTTGGGAACCCCAAAATCCACCTGTGAGGGTCCCAAATTCAGCCGGGAGGATCCCAAATCCATCTGGGAAGATCCAAAACCCACCTGGGGACCCCAAAATCAGCACCTGGGAACCCCAAATTCACCTGGGAAGATCCGAAACCCACCTGGGGGAAATCCTAAATCCACCTAGCTGGACCCAAAACCCAACTGGGGAGAATTTTTTTTTTTCCAAAAACTACCTGGGATCCAGGACCCCCCATTTGGGAGTGACCCAGCCCCATCCCCCTCCGCCGGCCCGAGGAGGGGCTCTGGGGGTCCTGGGGGTCCCGGGGGGTCTCGGGGGGGTCCCGGGGGGTCTCGGGGGGTCCGTGAGCGGAGCCAAAGAAGCGGCGGAGGCGGCTGAGGGTTACACAGATTTATAATCGCTGGATCACGCGCAGCAGCAGCAGCAGCAGCACAGACACAGACCCGGGGGGGCGGTTGGGGAGGGGGGAGGGGGGGTTGGGGGAATTTTGGGGGGGTTTTAAGTTGGGGGGAGGGGGAAGTGCGGCGCCGTTTGGGACCCCCCTCCCCCAAAAACAACCGACACCGAGGGGCTTTTCCGGAACTTTATAAGGCAAAAAACGTCTCGAGAGAATAAATAGGTTTGGGGGGCGGGGGGGGCCCCCCAAAATTCCCCCCATGGTGGTGCCCCTCCCCCCCATGGGACCCCTCCCCCACATGGGCCCCTCCCCCCATTGGGGGTTTGCTCTCTCTGGCCGCCCCTCCCCCCCGTTATTGCCGTGAGGAGCCGGGGGGGGGTCGGGGACCCCCGGGGGGGGCGATGGAAGAACGGGGGGGGCACAAGGGGGGGGGGGGGACCCCGACCCCTCCCCTGCCCCCTCCCCAAATTGGGTAAAGTGCAGGATGGGGACCCCTCCCCCACCCCGGGATGGAATTGAGGGGGAGGGGCAGGACCACCCCCCCCCCCCACAAAGGGTTAAATGGATCGCCCCGTGCTCGCTCCTGATTGGTTCCCGAGAGGACCACACCCTCATTTCTGATTGGCTCCAGACTGGATCCCAGCTCCACCCACGCTCGATTCTGATTGGCTCTGGACCAGATCCCAGCTCGGCTGCGATTGGTTTCGTACCAGATCCGACACTTGTTCCTGATTGGCTCCAGACCAGATCCCGCCCCCAACTCTGATTGGCTCCAGACCGGATCCCGGCTCTCCCTGTGCTCTCTCCTGATTGGCTCTGGACCGGATCCCACCCTCAGTCCTGATTGGCTCCCACCGTGCCCATGGCCTCTCCTAATTGGCCGTGACCAGATCCCCCTCCCCAGCATGGAGCAACCCCATTGGGCGGGGGCTGGACCCGCCCCTCCAATCCAAACCACTCCTGATTGGATCCCGGCCGGGCCCCGCCCCTGCCCGGAGTCACTCCCGAGGCCGGATCCGGCCCCGCTCCCACAGGATCTCAGCCCTGATTGGACGGCGCCGACCACCCGGTCCCTGATTGGCTCCTGACTCGATCACGCCTCCATCGGGGGGATCCGGAATCCGCCCCGCCCCCCTCCAGATCGCACCTCCTGATTGGCCAAACACTGGATCCCAGCAGAACCCAAGGTTGCTCCTGATTGGCTCCGGGCCTGATCCCGCCCCTCCTAATTGGCTCTACACCGGATCTTGCCCCCACAGTGCCGCTCCCATTGGCTGAAGGCCCGGCCCCGCCCCCTCGCGATCCCGCCCATCCTGATTGGCTACGGACACCAGATCCCCCACGGACCGATAGCTGCTGATTGGCTCAAAATCCGACCCCCAATAAAGTCACACCTGATTGGCTCAACACCACACCCCTCCTCCTCAGTCGCTCCTGATTGGCTCCACACCAGATCCCACCCCCGCCCAGCGCTGCTCCTGATTGGCTCAGCCACCGATCCCGGCCGAACCCACCGCTCCTCCTGATTGGCTCCACACCAGACCCCGCCCCCTGCCACCACACCCCCTCTCCTGATTGGCTCCACGCTGGATCCCTGCCCCCGATTGGCTGCCGTCTCAGCCCCGCCCCCCCCTCCCTCAGCAGCGCCGCTCCCCATTGGCCGCCGGCCGGATCCCGGCCACGCCCCCTCCCCTCCCCCATAGTGCAAATGGTTCCCACGGGCGGAAAACGCGAACGGAACTGGAAGAACGAGAAAAGCGGCGCCGGGGGAGGGGGGAAGACGCGGCCCCGCCCCCTCCCCCCCCCAAAACAACCCCTCCCAACCCCGCCCAACCTCGGGGGGGGGCCCTGGAGACCCCCCCTCTTCAAAAAGTGCAAAGTGGGGGGGTCCGGGGTCCCTCGCTGTGCTTGTCGGTAATAAAAATTCAGGGGGGTGGGGGGAGCATGGAGGAGTGGGAAACCCTGGCAGTGGGGGCTCGTTTTGGGGGGTGGGGGTTCCCCACTGCCTCGTGAAGGGGTCGGGGGGGTTAGGGCGGGGAGGTGGGGGGGGGCCCATCCGTGTGTCCGTCCGTCCGTCCGTCGGTCCGTGCGTTCCCCCGCGGCCGCTCACAGTCAGCTGACCCGCTCGGGCACAGGCGTCCGCGTGTCCACCGGCTCCTCGCGGGCCGGGGGCCGCGGCACGGCCACGCTGGGGGGGGGCGGGGGCGGCGGCGGCGCCGACGAGGACGACGAGGAGGAGGAGGAGGAGGAAGAGGAGGATGAAGAGGTGGAGGAAGAGGAGGCAGAGTCTTTGTGCTCGGGCTCCCCTCGGTGTTTGAAGGGCGGCGACGGCGGCAGCGGCGGCGGCGGGGGCTGAGTCTTAGGGGGCTCCTTGGTGCAACCGTCGGGGGCCGCGGGACCCCCCCTCTGCTCCGAGCACCCGCTCAAGTCCTGGGGGGGCGGCGGCGGCGGCGGCGGCGGCGGGGGCGGCGGGGGGGGGGGGCTGGCGCTGTCCTTGGGGTCGCTCTGGGGGGGTTCCGGCAGCGGTGGTGGCGGTGGGGGGGGGGGGGCGCGGGGGGAGCCCCCCGCCCTTTGGGGCTGCCCTCCTTGCTGCGCCGGCCGGGGCTCCGGGCGCTGCGGGGGCCGCGGGAGCCCGGCGGGGTCGGCGGCGGCCGCGGCGTCGTCGTCGTCGTCGTGGCCGTGGCGGTCGCCGCCATTGTCACGGGTTCCACCACCACCGTCTCCCTCGTCTTCCTCTTCTTGATGGGCAGCACGGTTTCCTGCACGGCCGGGGGAGTCGCCGCCTTCTTGTCGGGGCCCCCCGGCCCCCCCGGCCCCGTGGCCCCCGCCGGTTTGCGCCCGCGTTTCTTGGGCACGGCCGGACTGTCCGGCTCGGCCCGGCGCTTGCGGCCCGGCCGCCGCGGGGCCGGCGGGGCCGCGGGGCCCGGCTGGCCGGGGGCGAACGGCATCTTGACCAGCAGCTTCCCTGGGGGCTTCTCCAGCGCGCGTTTGGCCGCAGAGCCCCCCTCGGACACGGCCGTGGCCGCCTTGGGCCGGGAAGCGCCGCTGCCGCCGCCGCTGCCCTTGGGCCTGCCCCGGCCGCGGCCGGTACCGGGGCCTTTGGGCGACTTGGGCTTCTTGGGCGGGCGCTGCTCGCGGCGTGAGGGGCTCCCCCGGCCCGTCACCGTGAAGTCGAAGTCGTTGGGGTCCAGCGAGGTGTCCCCCACCTTCTCGAAGTAGGCGATCAGCTCCACCTTGGAGCGGAAGGCTTTTCCCTGCGGGCTGCGGACGGAGAGCGGACGGTCAGCGAGCGGCCAGCACCAGTGACCACCCCACCCTCACCTCCCCGGGCCTCACTTGATCAGGTAGACGTCGTACTTGCCGGCCGAGCGGCCGGACTTGCGCTGCTTGAGCTTGCGTGTCCAGCCCTCGGGCAGCGTGGGGTCGTCGTACATGGGCCCGCGGTCGCGGATGATGGAGCGCCGCTGTTTCGGTGACGCCGAAGCTTCCGGCGCCGCCGGTGCCGCCCCGGCACCCTCCGAGCTCTCGGCCTTGCCGGCCTCGGCGGGCTCGGCCGCGGGCTGCGCCGGTTCCGGCTCCTTGCCGGATTTTTTGGGCTTCTTGGCCTTGGGCGGCCGCTGCAGGTTCTCCTCGGATTTCTCCTCCCTGTGGGGACACGCAGGGGTCAGTGCGGGGTGCGGGAGAGGGTCAGCGGTGGACGCACGGACAGGATGGACGCGGGGATGTGGACCCCGCGGGGGCTGGATGTGAATGGGTCAGTGCTGGACACATGGACAGGGCCCCGGACACAGCACTGGTCAGTGCCGGCTGCACGGACCCGATGGACACACGGACACGGCCCTGGGGATCCCTGGACACAGCACGGGTCAGCAGTGGACACACGGACACGATGGACACACGGACACGATGGACACACGGACACGGCCTCACAGATCCCCAGGCACGGAACGGACCAGCACTGGACACACAGACACAGCCGTGGTCAGTGCTGGACACACGGACACCGATGGACAGGGCCCTGCACCTCTCTGGACACAGCCGTGGTCAGTCCCGGACACACAAACCCCGACAGACAAACGGACACCACTGGACACACGGAATGGGGTGAAACGGTTCCGAATTGGGCAGGACTGGCCAGAGCCAGGAGGAGGAGGAGGAGGAGGAAGAGGAGGAAGGAGGAGGAGGAAGGAGGGGCAGCCGGCCAGGCGGGAATTACGGCCACGGCCGGAACATCCCAGAGCTGCTCAGTCCGTGGCGTGGGGGGCACGGAGGGGACGGGGGCTCGGAGTGGACACGGCTCCGGCCAGGCCGGACATCCCCAAAGCCCGTCCTGGCTCGGCCACCCGAGTGTCCGGCAGCCCCGTGTCCACCCCGCCGAGTGACCGGCACTAAAACCAGCCCCGGGGGTCGTGGCCAGTGCGTGGGGACACCGGGGCTGTCACCGGACCCCCGTGTCGGTGTCACCACGGATGGGACCCCTGGGGGAGGGGAGGAATTTGGGGTGGGGGGCTGGCGTGGGACCCCCGTCCTCGGTGTCACCGCTGTCACCGGCACGGGGGTCCCGTCCTGGCGAGGGAACACAGACAGGTGAGGCTGCGGGAGGGGAGGGGCGGGACCCCTGCTATGGGGTCGGTTATGGGGTGGGGAGGGGGATGTAGCCCCACTCAGGACCCCCAGCCTGTCCCCATTCCTGAGGTTTATTCCCAGAGGCCCCCTAGCCCAATTTTGGGGCTGAAAGTCGCAAAAACGGCACAAAGAAAACTTTGGGAAGGGGCACGGGAATGTCGGGGTGAGAGGCGTTGGGGACAGGGGGGTGACCCCAGGGACCTCCCACCCCCCCCGGGCCTTGGGGGTCTCAGGGGGTTTGGGGTGGCCTCGGGGTTGAGGGTCTGAGGTGGCCCTGGGGGTCTCTCGGTTGCCTTGGGGGTCCCAGGGGGGTCTGGGGTGACCCTGGGGGGTCTCTTGGTGGTCTGGAGCAGCCTCAGGGTTGAGGATCCCAAGTGGCCCCGGAGGTCTCGGGGTAGCCACAACCCAGGGCGCAGCAAAGGCGGGCGTGAGGAACCAAATTTTGGGGTGTTCCGGGGAAACGTGGGCGATTCGGGCGGAATTTGGGAAATTTCGGGGTGATTTGGGGGCGATTGGTGAGATTTCGGGGAGTGAGGGCAGTTCCAGGTGGGATTGGGGGGAATCTGGGGGGAACCCGAGGGGTCGCGGCAGCGCGGCCGTTCTGGGGGAATTCGAGGCGTCTTTGGGAGCAGCGTGAGGGGAACATTTGGGGCAATTCTGGGTATTTTGGGGCTCAGCACGGCTGCTGCATTTTGGGGGAATTCAGAGTATTTTGGGGTAACTCGGGGAGTTTGGGGGAGCTGCATGAGCGCAGCAGTTTGGGGAAATTTGGGGGATTTCAGGGTAAATCGGGGGGTTTTGGGGGACGCCCCATGAGCTGCACTTTGGGGCAGTTCTGGGTATTCGGGGGCACGGCGTGAGCGCAGCGACTCGGGGAAATTTGGGGGAAAATCGAGGGTTTGGGACGTGCAGCGTCAGCAGCATCTTGGAGCAATTTTGGACATTTTGGGGTGGCGCACGAGCACGGAATTTGGGGGCAATTCAGGGGATTTCGGGGTAAATTGGAGGGATTTGGGACGCGGTGCGAGCAGCAGTTTGGGGCAATTTTGGGTATTTCGGGGACAGCATTTTGGGATAACTCGGGGGGTTTGGGGGCTCAGCGTGAGAAGCAGTTTGGGGCGTTTTCGGGTATTTCGGGGCGCAGCATTTTGGGGCAGTTCGGGATATTTTGGGGAGCCACGTGCACGCAAGAATTTGGGGCAGTTTCGGGGCGCAGCATTTTGGGGAAATTCGGGATATTCTGGGGTAACCCGGGCGACTTTGGGGCACCGCGTGAGCGCGGCAGCTTGAAGCAAATTTGGGTATTTTGGGGCGCAGCGCAAGCATAAAATTTTGGGGCGACTCGGGGTGTTTCGGGGTGACTTCGGGGGGGTTTCGGGGTGACTTCGGGGGGGTTTTGGGGTGACTTGGGGGGGTCGGTATAACGCGGGGTGTTTTGGGGTGACTCGGGGGGGTTTGGGGTAACTCCGGGAATTGGGGGTGACTCGGGAGGTTTCGGGGTGCCCCTGGGGGAGGCTGGGGGTGACTCGGCGAGGATTTTGGGGTGACTCCGGAGAGGGTTTCGGGCGCTTTTGGGGGTGACTCCCGGTGCTCGGCGCGCGCGGGACGGGCGGGGGGTGTGTCCCCTTGTGGGGGGCGGGGGTCCCCTCATGCCGGATCCCTCCAAAAAGGGGGGGGGGGGGCTCCATCTCCCACCCCAACGAGGAGACAACACCGGGATGGGGAGAGAGAAACAACGGGGGGGGGGGGGGGGGTCCCCAAATTTCGGGGCGGGGTGGGGGGGCCGCGTTTGGGGGCTGCCGGGGGAAGGGGATGGGGGTTCCCCGCAGTCTCCGGGCGGCGCGGAGGGGTCGCGGGTGTCCGGCCGAAGGCTCGGGGGGTCCCACCGAGGGGTCCCCGGGCCGGGGGAGCCCCTCCCGCCCTCCGGGGGGGCCGCGGCCGCTCGTGACGCACTCGCGGCGCTCACAGCCCCCCCCCAGCCCTCACACACACCCCCCCCCTCCCCGCCCGCCATTCCCGGTTCCCGCCCGGCCCGTGAGGGGAAGGAAAGGGGGGGGTGGGGGGGGGGGGCGTGAGGGAGAGAAGGAGGAGGGGGGGGGGGTCTCGCGCGCGCGCGCGCGCGCGGGGCGACGCCCCCCCCCTCACCTCTCCTCACAGCCTTCCCCAACACCCGCCGCGGCCCCCCCCGGCCCCGCCGCCCCCTCCTCACTCACAGCCGCCCCTCGTCGCCGCTCGGCGCCGCCGCCGCCATTTTCTTCGCAGCGAAGAACCCGCGGGGGGGGGGAAGCTGAGGGGGGGGGGCCGAGGGGGGGGGGGCGGGAGGGGGGGGGGCGGCCCGGACCGAGCGGCGACGGGAACCCGGAGCGGCGCCGGCCCCGCCCCTCGGCCTCGCGCTGACTGGCCGGGCCTGCCGTCGCTCAAGGCGTCGGCGCGCGGTGATTGGGCGGCGGGGACGCCCTCCGGGGGCGGGGCCGGCGCGCTCGCGCCGGGCCGTTGGAATTGGCGGGAAGCGCTGTCAGTTACCGGGGGCGGGGCCGGCGGAGCGCGCGCGGCCGCTCATTGGGCCCCGCGCCGGGACGCGGAGCGCTGATTGGATGTGAGGGATGTCCGTCAAGAGCCGGCGGAGGGGGCGTGGCCTGGGCCCCCCCGCGCTGCGAAAGGTTTGAAATCCAACGGCCGTAACGGTCCGCGAGGCCACGCCCCCCCTGCCGGGCCACGCCCCGGGCACGCCCTGGCCACGCCCCGCCCGCCCCGGGTCCCGCTGCCCCAGTACGGGGACCAATATGGGAATAGTGGGGACCAGTATGGGACAGCGGGGTCCAGTATGGGACAGCTGGGACCAGTATGGGAATAGTGGGGACCACTGTGGGACAACTGGGACCAGTATGGGATAGCGGGGTCCAGTATGGGACAGCTGGGACCAGTATGGGAATAGTGGGGACCAGTATGGGACAGCGGGGTCCAGTATGGGACAGCGGGGACCAGTATGGGACAGCGGGGTCCAGTATGGGACAGCGGGGACCAGTATGGGAATAGTGGAGACCAGTATGGGACAGCGGGGACCAGTATGGGAATACTGGGGACCACTGTGGGACAGCTGGGACCAGTTTGTGAATAGTGGGGACCAGTTTGGGAATAGTGGAGACCAGTACGGGGACAACTGGGACCAGTGTAGGGACAGCTGGGACCAGTACGGGACAGTAGGAACCAGTGTGGGACCAGTATGGGGATCATGTCCACCAGTACGGGGCCAGTACGGGCACCACAGACACCAGTGCGGGACCACAGGGGGATAACTGGGACCAGTGAGGGGTCAGCAGGAACCAGTACCGGACCAGTATGAACACCACGCACACCAGTATGGGGAAAACAGGAACCAGTATGGCCCTGCGGCCACCAGTAAAGGACCAGTATGGGGACGGTGGCCACCAGTCCGAGCCCAGTGCCTCCCAGTATGGCCAGTGTGGCCACCAGTGCGCTCACCAGTCCGACCAGCGCGTCCCTGGGAGGGTGGGGGGCGGGGAGCGGGTGCCCCCCCGAGCCGGGAGGGGATGAGCGGGGATGGAGCGCTAATCCCCCCTCCCCAACCCCCCCAAAATCCCCCTCCCCCTCCCCAATATGGGGCAACCCCAAACCTCCCGGACCCCCCCCAAGGGACACCCCCAAAGCCCCCCCCCAAACCCTCCTGGACACCCCCAAAACCCCCTGAACCCCCCCAATCCCCCCCGTGTGTCCCTCTCCCCCCTCCCCCTTGTTCCCACCCCCTTCTCCCCGTTTCGGGGGGTCCCGCCCCGCCCCCCCCCGGATCGGGGTCATCTCCGGGGGGATTGTCCCAAATCCCGGCCATCCGTGACCCCCCCGGGATTAGGGGGGCACCTGGGGGGGTCCCCAGAGGGACCCTGGGACATGTAGTCCCCCCAGAGGGGGGCAGGGACCCCCAAATATCCCCCTGCACCCTCCGAGGGGGGGCTGGAGCCCCCAGAATCTCCCGGGAGCCCCCAAAATTCCCTGGGACCAGCTCCCCGGCGTCCCCAGAGACCCCCAAAATCCTGGGGGAAAACTGAGGGGCTCCAGAGGGGTTCGGGGGGTGGTCTTGGGGGTAACAGGGGGAGGGTCTGCGGTGTTTTGGGGTATGGGGGGGCCCAGGGAGCTTTTTGGGGTTCGGTTTGTGGGCACAGGACGGTCCCAGCAAAATTTTGGCGTGCAGGGTGGTCCCAGGGAGGGTTTGGGGCCCAGTTTGGGGTCTCAAGGAGCTTTTGGGGTCTGATTTGGTGGCACGAGGTGGTTCCAAGGAACCTTTTGGGGTCCAGTTCGGGATCCCGGGGAGGTTCTGGGGTCCAGTTCGGGATCCCGGGGAGGTTTTGGGGCCCAGTTTGAGACCCCAGGAACCTCTCAAGCTCCAATCCGGGACCTCTGCACCCCCAAAACCCCAAACCCCTCCCCGCACCTGAGGGTATTTCAGGACCACCCCCCCCACCCCCCCCCGCCCCCTCCCCATTGCACCAGCACCCAATTAAGCCCTTTTAGGATGGGGGGGGGGCCTGATACCCCCTGATCCCCCACCCCAACCCCACTAATCAGGGCTTGGGGGTGATTAAGACCCCCCGAAAGCCGCTTGCCGGGCGCCTAAGCCCAGCTTGGCCAGCGCCGGCCACCGGATGAGCCGAGCTCAGCCGCGCTTTGCCTCCTAAACCGCGATTATTAATGGGGGGGGGGGGCCCGTCCCATCCGCCCCCCTCCCTATAAAAGATCCACCCCATCGCCCCCCACCCATCCGCCGTCCCCCCGCCGCCATGCAGAAACCACGGGAAATGCGGGACGAGCTGCCCGAGGATTTCTACATCCCCATGAGCCTGGACACCACCAACCTGACGGCGCTGAGCCCTTTCCTGGTGCCCCAGACGCACCTGGGCAGCCCCGGCGTGTTCCGGGCCATGGCAGCCTTCATGTTCCTGCTCATCGTGCTCGGGGTCCCCATCAACGCGCTCACCGTGGCCTGCACGGCCAAGTACAAGAAGCTCCGCTCCCACCTCAACTACATCCTGGTCAACCTGGCCGTGGCCAACCTGCTCGTGGTGTGCGTGGGCTCCACCACGGCCTTCTACAGCTTCTCCCAGATGTATTTCGCCCTGGGGCCGCTGGCCTGCAAGGTCGAGGGGTTTGCAGCCACGCTGGGCGGTGAGGGAAAGGGGGAAAGGGGTGGGGGGCGCTGGGGATGGGGGCTTGGGGTCTGGGGGTGTGGGATATGGGATAGGTGGTCACCGTGGTCTGGGATCTCTGGGTCGGGGGGTGTTCGGTCTGGGGCATTGGGGGTGTGGGAAATGAGGCACGAGGTCACCATGATCTGGGGACATTGAGTCTGGGGGCGCTGGGTCTGGGGGTGTCAGGCGTGGGGGACAAGAGGAGCAGTGTCACCGTGGCTTTGGGGACATTGGGTCTGGGGACAGTTGGCCGAGGGGCGCCAGGTGTGGGGACATTGGGCAGGTAAGACTTGGCAAGTGTGGGACAGGGACAGGGGGACAATGGGGACACGTGGATGCCGTGACATTGGCACGGGGCAGTGTCCCGTGGTGGCCATGGTGGCCACGGTGACAGGGGTGTCACCCGTGTCCCCTGTCCCCAGGGATGGTGTCCCTGTGGTGGCCATGGTGGCCACGGTGACAGGGGTGTCACCCGTGTCCCCGTCCCCAGGGATGGTGTCCCTCTGGTCCCTGGCCGTGGTGGCCTTCGAGCGCTTCCTGGTCATCTGCAAGCCCCTGGGCAACTTCACGTTCCGGGGTAGCCACGCGGTTCTGGGCTGTGCCATCACCTGGATCTTCGGCCTCATCGCCGCCGTGCCCCCCCTCTTCGGCTGGAGCAGGTCCGGGGGGGCCTGGGGGGGCCAGGGGGTCCCCAAGGTTTGGGCTCTGACGGGAATTGGGGGTCCCAGTTGGATCGGGGGTCCCAGGAGGGTCAGGGGTCCCTGGAGGTTTTGGGGGTCCGGAGGGGTTTTAAGGGTCTGGGGGCAGCTCGAAGGTCCTGGCAGCAATTCGGGGCTCCCGATGAGTCTGGGGGTCCCAGGGACTGATCCTGGCGGCTGTTTGGGGGTCCCGGGCTGAATTCGGGGGTCCCACGGCGATGCCCACCCATCCTCACCATCCTCGAGGAGCTGAGGAGCTCCCGAGGGGACTTGGGGCTCCCGGGAATTTTGGGGGAGTCTCGGGGGTAGTTCGGGGATCTCGGGGACAGTTTGGGGGTCCCGAGAGCGGTCTGGGGGTCCCGGGCTGAGTTCGGGGGTCTCACATTGGTGTGACCCCCCCCCCCTCCCCAGGTACAGCCCGGAGGGGCTGAGGAGCTCCCGAGGAGTTTGGGGGTCCCGGGAATTTTTGGGGAGGGGTTGCTGCACTCGGGGGTCTCGGGGGCGGTTCGGGGGTCCCACAGAGGTGTGACGCCCCCTCCCCAGGTACATCCCCGAGGGGCTGCAGTGCTCCTGCGGCCCGGACTGGTACACGACGGACAACAAATGGAACAACGAGTCCTACGTGATTTTCCTCTTCTGCTTCTGCTTCGGCTTCCCCCTGAGCGTCATCGTCTTCTCCTACGGGCGGCTGCTGCTCACCCTGCGCGCGGTGAGGGGGTTTGGGGGGTCCCGAGGGGGGTTGGGGGGTCCCGAGGGGGTTTGGGGGAGTCTCGAGGGGCACACGGTTTGTTGGGGTACACGGCTTTATTGGGGTACACGGTTCATTGGGGGCACAGGAGAGGAGGGGTCCTGTGGGGTGGGGGGTCCTTATGGGGACCCCAAAGCGGGGGGGGGTCAGCGAGGGTCAGTGCTGGGGGTCTGAGACCTCCATGGGTCAGTGGCATGGCTGAGTGCCCCAAACTGACCCCAGGAGTGACCCCCAAAGTGTGACACCCCCGTGTCTGACCCCAAATCTGTCCCCCATATTTGACCCCACACCCCCTGTGCCTGACCCTGCGTATCTGACCCCATATCCCCCAGACCCTTCCCCTGTATCTGACCCCATATCCCCCATATCCCCCATACCTACCCCCTACATCTGACCCTATATCTGACCCCATATCCCCCATACCCACCCCCTACATCTGACCCTATATCTGACCCCATGTCCCCGATTCACCCCCCAGCAGTGGCCCCCACACCCCCCAGCAGTGGCCCCCACACCCCCCAGCTGTGACCCCCACACCCCCCAGCTGTGGCCCCACACCCCCAGCTGTGACCCCACACCCCCAGCTGTGGCCCCACAGCTGAGGCCGCTGTGGCCCCCGCGGTCCCCAGGTGGCCAAGCAGCAGGAGCAGTCGGCCAGCACGCAGAAGGCGGAGCGGGAGGTGACCAAGATGGTGGTGGTGATGGTGCTGGGCTTCCTGGTGTGCTGGCTGCCCTACTCGGCCTTCGCCCTCTGGGTGGTCACGCACCGCGGCCACCCCTTCGATGTGGGGCTGGCCTCCGTGCCCTCCGTGTTCTCCAAGGCCTCCACTGTCTACAACCCCGTCATCTACGTCTTCATGAACAAGCAGGTGGGGCCTGGGGATGTGGGGCCTGGGGATGTGGGGACAGTGGGGGTGATGGGGACCACAGGGACAATGGGGACATGGGGACAGGACGTTGCTGTGGGTCTGGGGTCTCTTGGTGGGTCTGGGGTCCTGCTGTGGGTCTGAGTGTGTTCCTACAGCTCTGGGGGTGCTCCTATGGGTCCCCCTATGGGTGTGGGGTCCCGCTGTGGGTCTGGGGTCCCTGTGTGGGTCTGGGGTTGTTCCTATGGGTCCCTGTGTGGGTCTGGGCTCTCTCTATGGGTCTGGGGGTGTTCCTATGGTCCCTCCGTGGGTCTGGGGTCTCTCTATGGCTCTGGGGGGGTTCCTATGGTCCCTCCGTGGGTCTGGGGTCTCTCTATGGGTCCCGCTGTGGGTCTGGGGTCCCTGTGTGGGTCTGGGGTCTCTCTATGGCTCTGGGGTGTTCCTATGGGTCCGGCCGTGGGTCTGGGGTCCCTGTGTGGGTCTGGGGTCTCTCTATGGGTCCGGCCGTGGGTCTGGGGTCCCGCCGTGACGCCCCCTGCCCGCAGTTCCGCTCCTGCATGCTCAAGCTCGTGTTCTGCGGCCGGAGCCCCTTCGGGGACGATGACGACGTGTCCGGCTCGTCCCAGGCCACGCAGGTGTCCTCGGTGTCCTCGAGCCAGGTGTCCCCGGCGTAGGGCCCCGCCCCACGGCGGCTCTGCCCCACGGCGGCTCTGCCCCACGGCGGGCCGGCCCAGCCAGGGCTGCCCCACGGCGGGCTCGGTCCTATATCGGGCTCAGCCCCACGGTTCTGCCCCACACCGCGCTCAGCCCCACGGCAGCTCTGCCCCCCCCCCCCGCCCGCTATGGGGCAGCCCCACGGCTCCGTTGTACATAACCCCCCCCCCCCCCGCATTAAACACTGGAGACGCAGCCGCTGCCTCTGCTTTGGGGCCACCCCACAAGTGCCCCCCAGACCCACAAGTACCACTCCAAATGCCCCCCAAGTGACCCACAAGTGTCTTCGCAGTGCCCCCACGGTGCCCCCAGCCCCACAAGTGCCTCCAAGCGCCCCACAAGCGTCCTCGCAATAACCCCACACCCCTAAGTGCTGCCTCAATACCCCCAGGTGCCCCCAGGTGTCCCCCAGGTGTCCCCCAGGTGGCCCCGGTGGGGCGCGCGGCCGAGTTCTGCCAGTAGTGAGCTTTTTTTCCAGGAAAAAGTTCAGAACTAGCGGAATTCCGACCCGCACGGCCCGGGGGGACACGGGGGGGACACCCACGGGGACACCCACGGGGCACCCACGGGGGACACCCACGGGGGACACACGGCACCCACGGTGGCCCCACAGGGACTCGTGGTGGCCCCAGAGCAGCCCCAAGGGTGGCACCTAAAGGTGGCCTTTGGTGGCCCCACAGCACCCCCTGGTGGCCCCACGGTGACCCACAGCAGCCCCCGCGGGTGGCCCTTGGTGGCCCCACGGCAGCCCCACAGTGGCCCCCAGCCCCCCACAGTGACCCACAGAGCCCCCCCAGCCCCCCCCCCCCAGCACTTACCTGCCGCCCCCCGGGATGGGGAGGGGAGAAATGGGGGGTGGGGGGCACCGCCCGCCCCCCTTTGCCCCCCCAATTTAGGGGGGTCCGAGCGCCCCCAGCCTAATCCTGGAACCGACGGGATCCCCCAGAACCCGCCCGGAGCTGCCCCAGAGACCCCCCCGGACCCCCCAAAGCCTCCCCAGGGACCCCAAAATCCCCCAGAACTGCCCCAAAACCCCTCAGAACCTCCCCCAGAGACCCCCGAAAACATCGAGAACCCCCAAGAGAACCCCGGAGCCCCCCCGAGCCCCCAACCCCCCTCAGAACAGCCCCAAAACCCCCCCAGAGCCCCCCGGAACCCTCCAGACCCCCCAGCATCGCCTCAAAGCCGCCGAGACCCCCACCCAAACCTCTCCCACACCCCACAGAACTGCCCCAAAACCGACCCCGAACCTCCCCCACCGCCTAGCATCCCCGAGACCCCCAGACCCCCCAGGACCGCCCCAGCTCCCCCTCGGAGCCCCCCAAGCTTCTCTCTCCGCCGCTCCGCGCCCCCTTTTCCCCGGGGGGGGGATTAAAATTTCCGTGTCCCCCCCTAATCGGACTCCCCCGGGGCGACCCGAAAAATCCCGGGATTAGGGGGGGGGGGGGGGGGGGGCGGCAGCTCCGGCTCCCCCCGGGGGGGGGAGGGGGAGGATTGAGGTCAGGCCTGGGGGGCCCTTCTGGGGTGACCCCCCCCGGGAGCGCCCCCAACCCCCGGGACCCCCCAGGACCCCCCGTGGGGTACAGAGCGGGGGGAGGGGGGACCCCCCAGCACCCCCCAAATTCGCTCCCCGCCCCCCCCGCCCGTTAATCCGCCCCACCCCCCATCCCGGGTTAATTGCTAATTAGGGCTGCGGTTATTTTGGGGGGCGGCTCCCCCGTGCCCCACTTGGCCCCGAGCCGGAGCCCCCCGTGATGTAACGCGGCCCCGTGACCCCGATCCGCGCAGCCGGGGGGGCCGGACCCCGAAAATGTGGGTCAGGAGGGGGCCCCGAGCTCCCGCTGTGGGGGCGGGACGGGCTCAGGACCCCCCGATGTGGGTCAGAGTTCTGATGTGGGTCAAGAATGGAGCCGGGACCCCCCGGTGTGGGGCAGGAGGGGCGATCAACACCTCGCTGTGGGGCAAGAAGGGGTCGGGACCCCGCTATGGGGCAGAAGTGGGGCAGGACCCCGATGTGGGGCAGGCTCTGGCTGAGTCACATCCCGGGGGGGGCAGCGCTGGTCCTGGGGGGCTCAGCCCCACACTTGGGGGGTCCCAGGGGGACCAATTGGGATCCCGAGGGGGCCCAGTTGGGAATTGGGGGGTGGGGAATTAGCGCTGGGGGTTTCTGGGGGGTCCCGGGGGTTTTTTTGGGGGGTCCCGGGGATTTCTGGGGGTGCTGATTTCAATCCGGGGGTCCCGTTCAGATCCCGGGGGTCCCGGGGGGGCCAAGATTGGATCTCGGGGGCTGAAGCCATCCCGGACACATCGCGATGTTTGCCATGAACGCTGAGTTTGGGGGTCCCGGCGGTTTCTGGGGGTGCCGGTTTCCACCCCGGGGGTCCCATTCGGGTCTCGGGGGGAGCAGTTCGGACCGCGGGGGGGGGGGGGGAAGTGGGGCCCGGTCCAGGAACCGGCGGGGGATTAAGGCTGGCGTCAATCCCATCAGCTCACCCCGGCTGCTCAGGTGAGCTCGGGGCGTCCCCCCCGGATCCGCGCGGCCCCAATTAAGGGCTCAGGGACGGGATTTTGGGGAGGGGTCGGGGCTAATCCGGGGGCGGGGGGGGGGTTATAAGAGCCGGGGGGCGCGGGTGGCCCGGGCAGTGGCGCTGGTGGCCCTTGGGGACGATGGCGACCGGCGCTTGGGACGGGGCGGTGTTCGCCGCGCGCCGGCGTCACGACGACGACGACACCACGCGCGACAGCATCTTCACCTACACCAACAGCAACAACACGCGCGGTGAGCGGCGGGCGACACGCGGGGACGGCCGGGGACGGGCGGGGGGAGGCCTGGGGAGTTGTTTGGCGACTTTTGGGAGATTTTGGGGTCGGCGGTCCAGACACGCCCACGGTAGAGATGTGCGTGGTGAAGGCGTTGGGGACATCGGGGGACACTGGGGGACACGGAGAGGCGTGAAGGGACACGGAGGACATCAGTGGGACACTGGGGACACTGGGGGAGGGGGTTTGGGGGAGTTTGGGGGATTTTGGGGGAGTTTTGGGGTCAGTGGACATCAATGGCAACAACGCACGGTGAAGACCTGGAGGGACAGGGGGGACACTGAGGGGACACTGAGGGGACACAGGGGGAGCGTTTGGGGGGAGATTTTGGGGTCAACGATCAACCACGCCAACCTGTCTCGATGGCAGCGATGCAATGAAGATGTGGGGGGACACGGGGGGACACTGAGGGACACAGGGGGAGCATTTTGGGGGAAATTTGGGGCAGTTTTGGTTGTCACCAACCAAACTCCACTGGCACTACCACCACACGCCAGGGGCACAGGGGTGGCACGAGGTGACACGGGCGCCACTCGGGGACGCCACCACTGAGCCCGCGGTGTCCCCCAGGTCCCTTCGAGGGCCCCAACTACCACATCGCCCCCCGCTGGGTGTACAACCTGACGTCGCTGTGGATGATCTTCGTGGTGATCGCCTCGGTGTTCACCAACGGGCTGGTGCTGGTGGCCACGGCCAAGTTCAAGAAGCTGCGGCACCCCCTGAACTGGATCCTGGTGAATTTGGCCATCGCCGACCTGGGCGAGACCGTCATCGCCAGCACCATCAGCGTGGTCAACCAAATCTTCGGCTACTTCATCCTCGGCCACCCCATGTGCGTCATCGAGGGCTACACCGTCAGCGCCTGCGGTCAGTCGGGCTGTGGGGCAGGGTGTGGGGATATGGGGTGTGGGGTACATGGTCAGTGCCTGCGGTCAGTCGGGCTGTGGGGCAGGGTGTGGGGCGGGCTGTGGGGATATGGGGTGTGGGGATATGGGGTGTGGGGTGTGGGGTGGGATGTGGGGCAGAATTGTGGTCACAGGTATAGGGCTGGGGTCAGGGATGTGGGTCAGGGACTCTCTATGGGTCAGGGCACTATAGGGCCGTGCTCTATGGGGCTCTATGGGTCCGGGCGCTATGGGGCAGCCCCATAACCGCCCCAAACGCCCCGCAGGCATCACAGCTCTGTGGTCCCTGGCCATCATCTCCTGGGAGCGCTGGTTCGTGGTGTGCAAACCCTTCGGCAACATCAAGTTCGACGGGAAGTTGGCCATGGCCGGGGTGCTCTTCTCGTGGGTCTGGTCCTGCGCCTGGACCGCGCCCCCCATCTTCGGCTGGAGCAGGTGGGGAGGGGTCCCAGCCCCTGGGGAGGGCTCAGGGGGTGTCACGAGTGTCCCCAGGGTGGGTTTGGGGTGTCACGAGGGTCCCCAGCGCTGTCAGAGGCTCCGGAGGTGACCCGGGTGTCCCCAAGGTGGCTCTGGGGGTGGCCCCTCGAGGTCCCCAGGGGTGCCCCGGACCCGGAGCCTTGCTGAGGATTTCTGGGGTCCCCTTTGTCACCCCTGCCCCCCGGTGTGGCCCCGGGCAGGTACTGGCCCCACGGGCTGAAGACCTCGTGCGGTCCCGACGTGTTCAGCGGCAGCTCGGACCCGGGGGTGCAGTCCTACATGGTGGTGCTCATGGTCACCTGCTGCTTCTTCCCGCTCTCCGTCATCATCTTCTGCTACCTGCAAGTCTGGCTGGCCATCCGTGCGGTGAGAACAGCCCCCTCCCCCCAAAAAAAAATAAAAAATATCCCGTCCCCAAAAAATCCTGGGGGGACAAAAGAAAGGGAAAAAAAAAATCCTGGCTCAAAACAAAACAAACAAACAAAAAACAACAAAACAAACAAATTAAAATCAAACAAAAAAGAGCAAAACAATCCCGTGATACCCCCCCGACACCCCTAAAACCCCCCCGTGTCCCCCCGCAGGTGGCAGCCCTGGAGGAGTCGCCCCTTACAGCCCTTTAATCCCCCCAAGCTCCCTCTGTACCCCCTTTGACCCCCCCGGGACCCCCCCAGGACCCCCCCGGGACCCCCTAACCCCCCCGTGTCCCCCCGCAGGTGGCCGCCCAGCAGAAGGAGTCGGAGTCCACGCAGAAGGCGGAGAAGGAGGTGTCGCGCATGGTGGTGGTGATGATCCTCGCCTACTGCTTCTGCTGGGGGCCCTACACCGTGTTCGCCTGCTTCGCCGCCGCCAACCCCGGCTACGCCTTCCACCCGCTCACCGCCGCCCTGCCCGCCTTCTTCGCCAAGAGCGCCACCATCTACAACCCCATCATCTACGTCTTCATGAACAGACAGGTGAGGCGGGCACCTGGGGCACCTGGGACACACCTGGGACACACCTGGGCACACCTATGGGCATGGGGACACAGCCAAGGTATGGGGTATGGGATAGAGCCACCGTCTACAACCCCGTCACCTACGTCTGCATGGACAGACAGGTGAGCTTTGGGCACACCTGGGGGCACCTGGGCGCACCTGAGCACACCTCAGGGCATAGGTATAGAGCCAGAGTGTGGGGCCATGGGATAGGGACAGGGTCACCCTGTACAACCAACGCCATCGACATCTACAACCCTCTCTGTCCCGGTGTCCCCTGTCTGTCTGTCCCTTTGTCCCCCGCGTGTCCCCCTGTCTGTCCCGGTGTCTGTCCCCGCGTCCCCTGTCTGTCTGTCCCTTTGTCCCCCGCGTGTCCCCCTGTCTGTCCCGGTGTCTGTCCCCGCGTCCCCTGTCTGTCTGTCCCGCAGTTCCGGAACTGCATCCTGCAGCTCTTTGGCAAGAAGGTGGACGATGGCTCCGAGGTCTCCACCTCGCGCACCGAGGTGTCCTCCGTGTCCAACTCCTCCGTGTCCCCCGCCTAGGGACCCCCGCCGCCCCCTCCCCAATAAAGCTTTGTACCTCCCGGACACGTGCCGTGCCCTTTGTCACCTCCTTCGTGTCCCCAAACGTCCCCAGGGCTCTGGGGGTCGCCGATGCCCCCCCCTCGGGGCTTCCGATGGTTCTGGGGCTCCCCAATGTCCCCTCCCCGGGTGTCCCCAATGGTTCTGGGGGTCCCCAGTGTCCCATCACCTTCGGGGGTCACTCCCCCACCCCCGGGATGTCCCTCAATGACCCCCCTGGGGGTCCCCAACCTTCCCATCAGCCTCTGGGGGTGTCACCTACCCCCCTCCCCCCCCATGTCCCCCCAAATTTCCCCCCGGGACCCCGGGGAGCGACCGCAGCCGCTGGCCCCGCCCCCAAGAGCTCTCGGCCAATAGGAAACGCACCCGCTGCGGGCTGCTCTGCTATTGGTCAGCGGAGGCGTCAATCTTCGCTGTCCCAAGCGGCCAATCAGGAGCGGGGCTGGGGAGAAAGGGGCGGGATCGGAATAGAGGTGATGTCATCGGCTCTGGCCACACCTCCCGTGCGTTCTGATTGGTGGAAAAAGGCGGGAGGGGCGCGCGCCGCGCTGTGATTGGCGGGAAAGGGGAGGGAAAGGGGCGGGGCCAGAGGAAAAGGCACGTGGAGGGGGGGACGGGGGCTGGGATGGGGACAGGGACGGGAAAGGGATGGGGACAGGGACTGGGATGGGTCAGGGATGGGGACAGGGACAGAGATGGGAAAGGGACAGGGATGGGGACAGGGACAGGGTTGGGACAGGGACAGGAACAAGGACAGAGATGGGACAGGGATGGGGACAGGGACGGGAACAGGGACTGGGATGGGACAGGGATGGGGACAGGGACAGGAACAGGGACAGGGTTGGGACAGGGATGGGGACAGAGACAGTGATGGGACAAGGACAGGAATGAGGATGGGACAGGGACAGGAACATGGACTGGGATGGGAAAGGGATGGGGACAGGGATGGGGACAGGGATGGGGACAGGGACAGGAATGAGGATGGGACAGGGACAGGAACAAGGACAGAGATGGGACAGGGACTGGGATGGGACAGAGACAGGGAAAGGGACAAGGACAGGGATGAGGATGGGACAGGGAGGGGACAAGGACAGGGACAAGGACAAGGATGGGGCTGGGACAGGGTTGGGATAGGGAGAGGGACGGGGACAGGTTCGGGATGGGACGGGGACAGGGATGAGGACAGGAGGGTTTCCCCTGAGGTGACACGGTCCCGGTGTCCCCACACCGTCTGTCCCTCTTGTCCCCCCCGTCCCTTGTGCCCCATGTCCTCTTGTCCTGCTGTCCCATGTCCCCGTGTCCTCCCTGTCCCCTTTGTCCCCCTGGGGGGGTGGCCTGGCCCCCCAGGGACGGGGACAGCGAGGTGACACCAAAGAGGGGACGGGGTGACACGGGGGAGGGGACACGGGGGGGGTGGCACAGAGGAGGTGACAACCCCGGTGGTCTCCACCGGCGATATCGGGGATGGGGGGGGGGGGGGGGCTTCGGGGGGGTTCCCACCCAGTGGGCGTGGCCTCGCCCCAAAGCCCCGCCCCCGCAGGCTCCGCCCCCCGCCCGCAGCGCCTCCGGCAGCGCCGCAGCGCCGGGACCCGATGGGCCGGGACCGGTACCGGGGGCGGCCGCGGGGCCGGGGGGGGCTCCGGGGGCTCCGGGGGGGGGTCCTGGGCTCGGGGGGGGCTGGGAGGGAGCGGGGGAGGGGCGGGAGAGGGGGCAGCGCGCGGGGCTGCGGGAGGGGGGAGGGGGAGGATGCGGGGGGAGGGGGGAAGGGGGGATTGGGGGGGTTGGGGGACCGGGCGCGTGCGTGGGGAGGGGGGAGAGAGCACCTGGGCAGGTGTGAGAGCGTGGGGGGAAGGGGGGAGGGGTGGTGGGGACAGGTGTGGCGGGGATGTCCAGGTGTGACAGGGCCAGGTGTGTCCAGGTGTGGTGGGGACAGCTGTGACCAGGTGTGACGGGCATGTCCGGGTGTCAGGGACAGGGGTCACCAGGTGTCACAGAGCCAGGTGTGTCCAGGTATGTCGGGGATGTCCAGGTGTTGGGGACAGGTGTGTCCAGGTGTGGCGGGGATGTCCAGGTGTTGGGTACAGGTGTGTTCAGGTGTGGCGAGGATGTTCAGGTGTCAGCGACAGAGGTGACCAGGTGGGACAGAACCAGGCGTGTCCAGGTGTGTCCAGGTGTGTTGGGGAGGTCCGTGCAGGTGTGGCAGGGCTGTTCAGGTGTCAGGGCCAGAGGTGACCAGGTGTGAGCAGGTGTGACAGAGCCAGGTGTGTGCAGCTGTGTCGGGGATGTCCAGGTGTGTCAGGGACAGCTGTGAGCAGGAACTGGGAGTTACTGGGTGAACTGGAAGTTATTTGGGTTCACCAGAGGAACTGGGAGTTACTGGGAGCACTGGGAGAGCCGTGAGCTACTGGGCATACTGGGACTTACTGGGAATACTGGAACTTATTGGGGTTTACTGGGCGAACTGGGGGTTACTGGGGGTTACTGGGAGCCCACGTGTGCCCAGCTGTGCCGCGCTGGGGGCGGGGCTTTCCCCGCTGTGGGCGGGGTTCACCGCGCGGGGGCGTTGTTTTTCCCCGCGCGGTGGGCGTGGCTTTGCCCATATATGGGTATGATCTCCCCGCCCCCGGGCCGAGGCCCCGCCCCCTGATTGGCGCAGTCCGCGCGCGCCGCCGCAGGGCCGGGGGCGGGGTCTCTGCTCTGGCCACGCCCTCCACTTGCGCTGATTGGCTGGAAACGGGGGTGGACGGGAGGGGGCGGGGTCTGGGCGGAGAGAGGCGGGACTGGGACGGACTGGGGGGGACTGGGGGGAACTGGGGGGGACTGGGGGAACTGGGAGTTATTGGGAAGAACTGAGGGGACCTGGTGGTCACCGATGGTCACTGGCGGTCACTGGTGGTCACCGGTGTCCCCGGGGGGGGGGGCGGTGCCCGCTGTCCCCTCAGGTGTCCCCGCTGTCCCCAGGTGTGTCCCGGGCAGGGGGGGCGGCCGGGCCCCCCCCGGCGAGACCCCCCCCAGGCCCCGCCAGCGCTGACAGGTGAGGGACGGTGGCGATGTCCCTGTCCCCTGTCCCAGAGATGTCCCCAGCCCTGATCTCATCTCTGTCCCCAGCGGTGTCCCCGTGCCCCCATCCCTGTCTCCATCTCTGTCTCCATCCCTCTTCCTGTGTCCCCTGTCCCCATTCCTGTCCCCATCAGTGTCCCCATCCGTGTCCCCTGTCCCCATCAGTGTCCCCTGTCCCCATCAGTGTCCCCTGTCCCCATCAGTGTCCCTTGTCCCCAGGCCGCCATGGGGGACGCCGGGGGGGGGTTCGGGCTGGCGCTGCCGGAGCTGCGGGCGCTGATGGAGCTCCGGGGCGCGGAGGCGCTGCTGAGGCTGCAGCGGGACCTGGGGGGGGTCCCGGGGCTCTGCCGCCGCCTGCGCACCTCCCCCACCGACGGTAACGCCCCCAAAACCTCACCGGGAACCCCAAAACTTCACCGGGAACCCCAAAACCTCACCGGGACCCCCAAAACTTCACCGGGAACCCCAAAACCTCACTGGGACCCTGCAGAACCCTCCGGGACCTCCGAAACCTCACTGGGAACCCCAAAACTCACCGGGATTTCCCAGAACTCACCGGGACCCCCATAAATGCCACCAGAATCCCTCAAAATTCACTGGGACCCCCCCCCCCAAACTCACCGGGACCCGCCAAACGCCACCGGGACCCCCAAAGCCCCAGAATGGCCGTGGGGTGACCCCCGGGGTGTCCCCAGGGTGGCTCTAGTGGTGACCCCGGTGTCCCCAGGGTGCCCATGGGGTGTCCCCAGGGTGGCCGTGGGGTGACTCCCGGGGTGTCCCCAGGGTGGCCGTGGGGTGACCCCCGGGGTGTCCCCAGGGTGGCTCTGGGGTGACCCCCGGGGTGTCCCCAGGGTGGCTCTGGGGTGACCCCCAGGGTGGCCGTGGGGTGACCCCCGGGGTGTCCCCAGGGCTGCCCGAGGCCCCCCCGGAGCTGGAGCGCCGCCGCCGGGCGTTCGGCCGGAACTGGATCCCCCCCGCGGCGCCCCAAGAGCTTCGCGGCGCTGGTGTGGGAGGCGCTGCAGGATGTCACCCTCGTCATCCTCGAGGTGGCCGCGCTCGTGTCCCTCGGCCTGTCCTTCTACGCGCCCCCCGAAGCCGCCGATGAAGGTGACACCTCTGTCCCCGTGTCCCCGTGTCCCCAAATGCCCTGCCCATGTGACACTGGTGTCCCCACGAGTGTCCCCCGTGTCCCCACATGTCCCCACGCGTCCCCACGAGTGTCGCCCGTGTCCCCAGCGTGCGGGCAGGCGTCGGGGGGCGCGGAGGACGAGGGCGAGGCGGAGGCCGGCTGGATCGAGGGCGCGGCCATCCTGCTCTCGGTGGCCTGCGTGGTTCTGGTCACGGCGTCCAACGACTGGAGCAAGGAGCGCCAGTTCCGGGGGCTGCAGAGCCGCCTGGAGCGCGAGCAGCGCGTGGCCGTCCTGCGCGGGGGACACCTGGCACAGGTGCCCGTGGCCGACCTGGTGGTTGGGGACATCGTGCAGGTCAAGTACGGTGAGTGACAAAGTGAGGGGACACGGCGGGGGTGGCGGGGTGGGGGCACGTGGCCTCGTGTCAGTGTTGTCTGCTGTCCCCGTCCCGGTGTCCCCGTCCCGGTGTCCCCATCCCGGTGTCACCATCCCCATTCTGATGCCATCCCCGTCCCTGTGTCCTCATCCCTGTGTCCCAATGCCACCCCCTGTCCCCATCCCCTGTCCCCACCCTTTTGTCACCATCCCCATCCTGATGCCACCACCGTGTCCCCATCCCTGCGTCCTCCTGTGTCCCCGCCCCCGTGGGCACATCAGGACACCCCAGGGGACATCACAGGGTCATGGTGACACCAGGGGACACCAGGGGACACCAGGGGACATCGCAGGGTCCTGGTGACACCGCGGTGACACAGCCCCAGTGCCTGGTCTGGGGACACCCCCCGTCTCCCCGGTGACACCGTGGTGGCCCTGTCCCCTCCCCAGGTGACCTCCTGCCGGCCGACGGCGTCCTGATCCAGGGCAACGACCTCAAAATCGACGAGAGCGCCCTGACCGGGGAGAGCGACCACGTCCGCAAGTCCCTGGACAAGGACCCGCTGCTGCTGTCGGGTGAGGGGACGTGCGGGGCCAGCGGGGACACCGAGGGGACAGCGCCGTGAGCCGCCGTGTCCCCGCCAGGCACCCACGTCATGGAGGGCTCGGGCAGGATGGTGGTGACGGCCGTGGGGGTGAACTCGCAGAGCGGCATCATCTTCACCCTGCTGGGAGCCACGGGCGACGAGGAGGACGAGGGCAGGGACAGGAAAGGTGACACTGGGGACACCGGGGGGCACCGGGGGTGCTTGGTGACCCTGTGGGCTCTGTCACCTTCTGTCCCCAAGTGTCTCCCATGTCCCTGAGGGCTCCAGACCCCTCTGTCCCCTTCTTGCCCTCCTTCTGTCCCCTCCCTGTCTCCCTCTGTCCCCCCGTGCTCCACCCCCCATCCCTGTCCCCACCACCCCTCCCCACCCCCCAGGACGCTCTCCCTGCCCCCCCCAGGTGACATTTTGGGGTGTCCCCACCCCGCTTTGTCCCACAGGGAAGCCCCAGGACGGCGCCGTGGACGCGCCACAACCCAAAGGTGCTTTGGGGTCGGGTGGGGACGCAACCCCAAACCCCCCCCCGTGGCTGTGTCCCCTCTCGCCCCCCTGCCACGTGGCCGGTGTCCCCAGGCAAGCGGCAGGACGGGGCGGTGGCCATGGAGATGCAGCCGCTCAAGAGCGCCGAGGGAGGGGACACCGCGGACGGGCCGGGGACGCGGCCCCGAGGTGGCCCCAAGAAGGAGAAGTCGGTGCTCCAGGCCAAGCTGACCCAGCTGGCCGTGCAGATCGGGAAGGCAGGTGGGGGCTGGGGTCCCCAAATGAGGGGACAAGGGCGTGGGGACACTGGGGACAGGGTGGGGACACCGGGGACAGGGTGGGGACACGTCCTTGAGGTGGCCCCGAGGAGGACAAATCATTGTCCCAGGCCAAGGTGACCCAAGTGACCACACAGATTATGGAGGCTGGGGTCCCCAAATGGGGTGACAGAGACCTTGGGGACCTTGCGGGGGGGACCTTGGTGACACCTGGGTGACACCTGGGTGGCCTTGGGGGACCTTGGGTGACCTTGGTGACACCCGGCTGACCCCGGTGCCCTGTCCCCCTCCCCCGGCAGGCCTGGCCATGTCGGCCATCACCGTCATCATCCTCGTGCTCTATTTCGTCATCGAGACGTTCGTGGTGCAGGGCCGGCCGTGGCTGCCCGAGTGTGCCCCTCTCTACGTGCAGTACTGGGTCAAGTTCTTCATCATCGGTGTCACCGTGCTCGTGGTGGCCGTGCCCGAGGGGCTCCCGCTGGCCGTCACCATCTCGCTGGCCTACTCGGTCAAGGTGGGGGAGGGGAGCCCGGCCCGCCCTTCCCCCACACAGGACCACCGAGGACGACGACCCCCCCCCCCCATTTCCCCCCCATTTCCCCCCCATTTCCCCCCCATTTCTCCCCCAAATCCCTCATTTCTCCCCCGGAAAATGATGAACAACAACCTGCTCCCATTTTACTCCTTTTCCCCCGTTTTCCTCATTTCCCCCCCTTTTTTCCCGCCTTTTTCCCCCCTTTTTTCCCCCAAAATCCCCTCTTTTCCCCCCAGAAAATGATGAAGGACAACAACCTGGTGCGGCACCTGGACGCGTGTGAGACCATGGGCAACGCCACGGCCATCTGCTCGGACAAGACGGGCACGCTGACCACCAACCGCATGACGGTGGTCCAGGCCTTCGTGGGGGGCTCGCACTTCGCCCACCCCCCGGCCCCGGCCGCGCTCGCCCCCCCCACGCTGGACCTGCTGGCCCAGGCCATCGCCATCAACAGCGCCTACACCAGCAAGATACTGGTGAGGGGCACTGGGAGCACTGGGAGAGACTGGGGGAGGATTTCAGGGGGGATTTGGGGGAATTTAAGAGGGGAGTTTAATTTTACCTGTCCCCTTTACCTGTCCCCCCCAGCCCCCCGAAGCCCCCGGGGCTCTCCCTCGCCACGTGGGCAACAAGACCGAGTGTGCCCTGCTGGGGCTGGCGCTGGCCCTGGGCCGCGACCCCGAGGCCGAGCGGGCTCAGGTGCCCGAGGAACACCTGGTCAAGGTGTTCACCTTCAACTCGGAGCGCAAATCCATGAGCACCGTGACCCGGCGGCCCGGGGGGGGATACCGGCTGTTCTGCAAGGGCGCGTCCGAGATGGTGCTGCGCAGGTGAGGGCACACCTGGGCACACCTGGGCACACACCTGGGGACACCTGGGGAGGTTTAAAACGACACCTGGGGAGTCTAAAAGGGGCTTCCAAGAGCTCCCCTCCCTACAGGTGCAGCTCCATCCTGGACATGGGGGGGTCCCCTGACACACCTGAGACCCCCCCCAGATCCCCTTCCCTGACCCCATTGCCCCCGTATCTCACCTGTCCTCACCTGTCCGCAGGTGCAGCTCGATGCTGGACGCGGGGGGGTCCCCGCGGGCGCTGGGGGGCGCGGAGCGGGAGGATTTGCTGCGGCGCGTGGTGGAGCCCATGGCGGGCGGGGGGCTCCGCACTCTCGCCATCGCCTTCCGCGATTTCCCCGCCCGGCCCGAGCCCCCCTGGGACGACGAGCCCGCCGTGGTGGGCGAGCTCACCTGCATCGCCATCGTGGGCATCGAGGACCCCGTGCGGCCCGAGGTGAGGGGGGACACTGGGGACATGGGGATGGGGGGACATTGGGATAAAGGGGCCACGAGGGGACACCGGGGCCAGGACGGGGACACTCGGGGACAGGTGCGTGCGCCAGGTGCCCGAGGCCATCCGGAAGTGCCAGCGCGCGGGGATCACGGTGCGGATGGTGACCGGCGACAACCTGGACACGGCGCGCGCCATCGCGGCCAAGTGCGGGATCCTCCCCGCGGGCGGCGGAGGGGAATGGCTGTGCCTGGAGGGGAAGGACTTCAACCGGAGAATCCGCAACGACCGCGGAGAGGTGAACGGGGAGCACTGGGGGGCACTGGGGGGCACCGGGAGGGGATTGGGGACACCGGGAGGGGGATTGGGGACGCCGGGGGGGTCTCTGGGGGTCTCCCCCTCCCCTCAGGTGGAGCGGGAGCGCCTGGACAAGGTGTGGGGGGCAGTTCTGGGGGGGTTCAGGTGATCCTGGGGGGGTCCCCTGGGGGTCTCACCTCCCCCCCCAAACCCCCCCAGGTGGAGCAGGAGCGCCTGGACAAGGTGTGGCCCAAGCTGAGGGTCCTGGCGCGGTCATCGCCCACCGACAAACACACCTTGGTCAAAGGTGCGGTTTGGGGAGCGGTCCCGGGGGGTTTAGGGGGATTTTTGGGGGGGCTCTGGCAGAGGGTCCCCAGCCCCTCCCCACCTGTGCCCAGGTATCATCGACAGCACCATCGGGGAGCAGCGCCAGGTGGTGGCGGTCACGGGCGACGGCACCAACGACGGCCCCGCCCTCAAAAAGGCGGACGTGGGATTCGCCATGGTAACGCCCCCTCCCCAAAATATCGGGACCCCAAATATGGGAACCCAAAAATATCGGGACCCCAAAATATGGGAACCCAAAATATCGGCAGCCCTGGGACCCCAAAATATCAGGACACCAAAATATCGGGACCCCTCCCCAGACAGAGGCCTCGGACATCGTTGTGTCCCCTCGGTCACCTGGGGGTCACCTGTGGTCACCTGTGGCCACCTGTCCGTGTCCCCAAGGGCATTGCAGGTACGGACGTGGCCAAGGAGGCCTCTGACATCATCCTGACCGACGACAACTTCTCGAGCATCGTCAAGGCCGTCATGTGGGGCCGCAACGTCTACGACAGCATCGCCAAATTCCTGCAGTTCCAGCTCACCGTCAACGTGGTGGCCGTGATCGTGGCCTTCACCGGCGCCTGCATCACACAGGTGAGCTCACCTGGCCGGGTGGGACACGGGGGAGTGGTCAGTGTGGCTTTCACTGGTACCTGCATTGCACAGGTGAGCTCACCTGCACAGGTGGGATCTGAATCTCAGTCTCCCTGTGCCCACCTGTCCCATTCCTCTGAGCTCACCTGTCCCCCTGTGCAGGACTCTCCGCTGAAGGCGGTGCAGATGCTCTGGGTCAATCTCATCATGGACACTTTGGCCTGTGCTCACCTGTGCCCCCTGTCTCACCTGTCTCACGTGTCTCACCTGTGCTCACCTGAGCTCACGTGTCCCCCTGTCCCGCTGTGCAGGACTCTCCGCTGAAGGCGGTGCAGATGCTCTGGGTCAATCTCATCATGGACACTTTGGCCTGTGCTCACCTGTGCCCCCTGTCTCACCTGTCTCACGTGTCTCACCTGTGCTCACCTGAGCTCACGTGTCCCCCTGTCCCGCTGTGCAGGACTCTCCGCTGAAGGCGGTGCAGATGCTCTGGGTCAATCTCATCATGGGCACTTTGGCCTGTGCTCACCTGAGCTCACCTGTCTCACCTGTCTCACCTGTCTCACCTGTCTCACCTGTCTCACCTGTCTCACCTGTGCTCACCTGTCTCACCTGTCCCCCTGTCCCCCTGTCCCCCTGTGCAGGACTCTCCGCTGAAGGCGGTGCAGATGCTCTGGGTCAATCTCATCATGGACACTTTGGCCTGTGCCCCCTGTCTCACCTGTCTCACGTGTCTCACCTGTGCTCACCTGTCTCACCTGTCCCCCTGTGCAGGACTCTCCGCTGAAGGCGGTGCAGATGCTCTGGGTCAATCTCATCATGGACACTTTGGCCTGTGCCCCCTGTCTCACCTGTCTCACGTGTCTCACCTGTGCTCACCTGTCTCACCTGTCCCCCTGTGCAGGACTCTCCGCTGAAGGCGGTGCAGATGCTCTGGGTCAATCTCATCATGGACACTTTGGCCTCTCTGGCTTTGGCCACCGAGCCGCCCACGGAGGCGCTGCTGCTGCGCCGCCCCTACGGCCGCGAGCACCCCCTGGTGTCGGGCACCATGCTGCGCAACATCGTGGGCCACGCGCTCTACCAGCTGCTCGTCATCTTCACCCTGCTCTTCGCTGGTCAGTGACACTGGGGACACTGGGGACACTGGGGACACTGGGGGGGGACACTGGGGACACCCTGGGCCACGCGCTCTACCAGCTGCTCGTCATCTTCACCCTGCTCTTCGCTGGTCAGTGACGCTGGGGACACTGGGGGGGACACTGGGGACACCATGGGGACACTGGGGACAATGGGGGACACTGGGGGACACTGGGGGACACCATGGGGACACTGGGGACAATGGGGGACACTGGGGGACAATGGGAACACTGGGGACAATGGGGGACACAGGAGAGGGGTCCCACACCCCTGTCCCCATGGGTGTCACCCTGTCCCCGTGGTGTCCCCATGGGTGTCACCCTGTCCCCATGGGTGTCACCCTGTCCCGTCCGTGTCCCCAGGGGAGGTGCTGTTCGACATCGACAGCGGCCGCGCCGCCCCCCTGCACGCGCCGCCCTCCGAGCACTTCACCATCATCTTCAACTCCTTCGTGCTGATGCAGATTTTCAACGAGCTCAACGCGCGCAAACTGCACGGCGAGAGGAACGTGTTCGAGGGCGTGTGCGCCAACCCCATCTTCTGCGCCATCGTCGTGGGCACCTTCGCCGCGCAGGTGGGACACGGGGACACGCGGGGACACTGCGGGGACACTGTGGGGACACTGTGGGGACACGTGGGGACACTGTGGGGACACTGTGGGGACACGTGGGGACACTGTGGGGACACTGCGGGGACACTGTGGGGACACGGCCCGGGCAGCCTGGGGTGAGGGGTCTGGGGTGGGAGAGGCCTGGGGGCGTCTTTGAGGGCACCTGTGCCAGCCCCAACCTGGCACCTTCGCCGCGCAGGTGGGACACGGGGACGCTGTGGGGACCTGAGGGGACACGGGGGTGTCCGGGGGGGGTGTGTGACCCCCCGTGACCCCCCCGTGACCCCCCCGTGACCCCCCGTGCCCCCCCGCGCCCCCTCCCCAGGTGCTGATCGTGCAGTTCGGGGGGAAGCCGTTCAGCTGCTCCCCCCTCAGCGCCGAGCAGTGGCTCTGGTGCCTCTTCCTGGGCGTGGGGGAGCTCGTCTGGGGACAGGTACGGAGACCCCAGACCCACCGGGGACCCCAGACCCACCGGGGACCCCGGGCCCAATGGGGACCCCGGACCCACCGGGGACCCCGGACCCACCGGGGACCCCGGACCCAGAGGATTCCCATCCACCCAGGGGACCCCCAGACCCACAAGACCCCTCAAACGTGGGGAACTCACAGGACGCTCAGAACCCCCTGAGCTCTGGGGAGACCCCCACCCCACTGTCCCCACTGTCCCCCCGCCCCCCAGGTGCTGGTTTGTGTCCCGGGGGGGTCGCAGTGTCGCGGCCCCTCGGGGGCTCCGTGGCCCGCGGGCTCCGAGCCCGATGCCCGGGGCGAGCTGGAGGCGCCCGAGCTGCGCCCGGGGAAGGTTCTGTGGGTGCGGGGCCTGAGCCGCGTCCAGACCCAGGTGAGACCCCGCCCCAAAATGACCCCGGCCCCCGAAATCCCCAAAAACTGCGGGAAAACCCCAAATTCGGGAATTCCGGGAGGGGAAATGGGGATTCGGGGGTGGTGTAGGGGGGGATTTGGGGGGTCTGGGGGAAGGATTTCGGGGATTTCGGGGTGTTTTAGGGAAGTTTGGGGTTTTGAGGGTCTTTTGGGGGGCGTTTTGGGGGGATTTTGGGGGAATTTTGAGGATTTGGGGGTCTTTTATGGGCGAATTTTGGGGGTACTTAGGGTTTGGGGGGAGACTCCTCCTCCCCCCACCCCAATTCCCGTCTTTTATCCCCAAAAATTTGGGGGAAACCCCGAAACTCGGGGATTTCTGGGGTAACAGGAGGGAAACGGGGTTTTGAGGATTTTTTTTTTGGGGGGGGGGGGGGGGTCCCTTTATATTTTCGCGGTGCCCCCCCCTCATTTCCCGTCCCCTCCCCCCCCAGATGCGGGTGGTCCGCGCCTTCCGCAGCAATTTGGGGGGGGGTCCTCCCCCCCTGCCCCGCCCGGAGCCGCCCCTGGGGGTCGGGGGGGGCCCTTTCGGGGCGCCCCCCCACGCCGAGCTGATTTTTGGGGACACCAGGGACATCCCCCTGATCGACGACACCGACGCCGAGAGCGAGGCCCCCCCGATCCGCCCCTCCCCCAACCGCAACAACAACCACCGGCCCCTCCCCCACCCCGCCCCTCCCCCCGCGCGCCTGCACAGCCTCGAGACCTCGCTTTGAATTTGGGGAGGGGGGCGGGGGGGGGGGGCACCCCCAAAAATTGCCCCGAAATCTGACCCGGCCCCCTCCCCCCTCCCCAAATTGGGGACGCCCCCCCCAATAAATTCGGGACCCGCCTCTCAAATTGGGGACCCTCCCCCACCCTTACATTGGGGACCCCCTCCCCAAATTGGGGACCCCCCACACACACAGAAAAAATCCCCTTCCCCTCAAATTGGAGACCCCCCCCCAATTTCATCCCCCGTCCCCAAATTTGGACCCCCCCCCCCACCCAGATTTCGCCCCCCTCCCCCCACAAGCCATGTCTGATTTTGGGGGGGGGGGCTCAGCTGCAGCCCGGGGTGGGGGTGGGGGGAAGCGTTTAATTAATTAATTAACCGAGTTGTTATGAATGGTTTTCTTTTTTTTTCCAATTAAACAAACAACAAAGATTAAAAGTAACAACAAATTTTTAATAGTAACAATTATAAATGAATACAATCAGAAGTATTAAAGGTGATTACAAAAATTATTGAAACTGAATATAATCCAAGTAAAGTATTACAGTTGTATAATTTGGGATGGATAAAATTTGAGAGTGTTTTAGTATAATTGAGGTTCATATAAAGCATAAGCAAAACCGACCGGGGAGGGGCCCCCTCTGACCGGGGATACGGGGAGTGGCTCCCATTCCTCTCGTACCAAAGCATCCAGGCTAACAATCCCACTTATTGACTGTAGGCTACAGAAGGTTCTAGAAAGCTCCTCCTAGTTTCTATTCCTAAAATCTCCGTAACTATACTGCACGGCGCATGCTCTACTAATGGGTTGGGGGTCTCTCATCCTTTTGAGGGTCTTATTTCTGATGAAGGCTCATCATCTTCATCAGTGACCGAGGTGTGACCTGCAGGTAGCGCAGGCGCCCTGTGTGACTGAGCAGATGTTTTCCATAATAAGACTTTAATTGAGTCCCATGCTTGGAATCATCCCATTGTGGCCCATTTCAAGGTTGAAGCTGTATTTCTAGATGCTGCTTGTCAGACCTACGTCCTTCTGCTCTTCTTATCTGACTTTCTTCCAACCTTCTTCTTCGACTCCCAACATCTGGGAGATGTCTTTTATCCTGTCTCACCCATCTCCCCCCCTGTCACTCGGTAACAATTGTCTTCTATTGATCTAAATACAATTTTGTTAATATAGTTAAAATTTAATTAGCACGAATCACATTTATCACAATTCCCCCATTTCTCTTTTCGATTATATTGACTCGTGCTCTAAAAAGTTGCTACTTCGTATTGTCTATGTTTCTTTATACTAGCTCCTAAATTTTTTAACATTTTTCATGTGGCATCCAGCTCTTCACACTTTTTCTCAAATTTGGTTAACATTTCTCATGCCAGGGTATTCTCTTTGCATTTTTCTCGATTTTTCTTCTTCGGGTGCAAGTGGATTGTGTTTTCAGTACCATCAAGGAATTTAATTTCTCTTTTGCTGTTGATTTTAGATCCTTGGGCATGGCTGTAAGTTGCATTCCTTGAATTACTGAGTGTATTAGTCTGATTAGACATGGTATCATGCAAGGCAGAAACAATAGACCTAAAAGAGAACACAATAGCATGAATCCTAATTTTTTCCACCACACACCCCCAAAAAGATTATCCCACCAGTCAGCTTTCAGGATAGAATTCCATTTTTGAACTGGTACATGTGCCACTCTTTTAATTTCATCAGCAAGTTTGGTGATGGTTTCCCCGTGGTCATCCATTTCCACACAGCACTCAGATTCATTAAACCTCCCACAAACTCCTCCTTCTTCTGCCAACAGATAGTCTAGGGCAATTCTGTTTTTGATGTACAAATGCTCGCATTTGTGAATGCTGTTTGGCCAACAACTTTAAAGCGTCTGCTGTGTGGTTTGAGACGACTTCTACTACGGCCCTGAAGCCTTATCAACCGGTTTAATAGTAAATTGGAGTTCTGTATCCCAAGACCCATCCTGAGCCCAAGTAGCAGGTTCATAGTATGCTATAATTCTTCCTGCAGGCCATTCTTCATCTTTCCATTTTTGGTTTCCTCCGCCATTGGAAAGTCGAGATTTAATTCTCTTTTTTTCTTTCTAAGGTTTCATAAAGTGGTGTTCCTAGTGCATCGCCCTTAGACCTTGGTATGACAAAGAAGGAGGGTCGTATAATCCTAAGGTACAAGTTCCCTCCCATTTCGGGGTAGTTCACTGTATGCTCGTTGCCCACAAATCCAATATATTCCATCAGGGGCTTTCCATCTTTCTTTTGTATTTTCTGGTTGTTCCCAATAAGATTTCAAGTCTTTTATGGATTGGTAGGGGTTAGCTCCAGAACTGTTATGCCAGCACAAATTAGTTTGATTATTCCACTCGCAATTCATTTCTTTTGCTATTCCCAATATCCAGTAGGACTCTTGGGTTGCCAGGTCTTTGTGTTATTGTCTGAATTTACTACTAAAGTAGATAGGCAAGGAGTATATCCTACCACTTCAGTGTATTTTCTCCCTTCCCCAGTTATACAAACTGTTCCAATGACTTGATGACTCAGGACCCAGCCTTCAGGCCGTCTTAGGGTCTTAGAAATTTGTGTATGGTTCCATTTTAAAAATTGTTCTGGAGCCAAACCCTCACCTCTCCATGGCCATCTTTCAGCCATCCTAAGTCCTCCACAAACAAAACATTTAGATAACCCTAATTCGGTGGCAATTTCTTGCATTAGATCTACAAACAGATTTTTGTTTGAAGTTGGCAAATCCCAGTCGCTATAGTGCTGTTTTAATTGTTTATACAGCTCATCCAGATCTTCTAACTCTTTCCTTCTGATTATTTCCTATCCTTCATTGTTTCTTTTTGTTTTCCAATTGGTTTTTTCTTTGGCCCTTTCCTTTTTCATCCTTTTCAAAACACAAAAAATGTTTGTATCTAGGACAGAGTTGATTATCATTAGGGTAAGGAGCTCGTCCCCTGAATCCCAAATTCTTTCTTACCCAATACAATTTTGAACTTTTTACACAAATTTCTAAGAAGCTGCTACAATCATAACAAGCTGCACTAATATATGGGTGTGCCACAAATACTGATTCCATCTTATTCCTGACCCACATGGATTGATTGCATTTGTCACAGGGATCAGGAAGGGTTCGTGTCTTTATTTCTGCTTCTTCGTCCTTCCACTCTTCTGATCTGACTTCCAACCTCCTTCTCGACTCCCACCCTCTGGGAGATGTCCTTTGTCCTTTGTCCTTTGTCCTTTGTCCTTTGTCCTTTGTCCTGTGTCCTGATCTCACCCCTCTCCCCCCTCACCCTGTGACAATCTCTTCCATTGATCTAAATACGATTTTGTTAATATAGTCACAACTTAATTAGCACCAATCGCATTTATCACAGAGTCATTAATTATTAATTTATTGGGGTTTAATCGATGTAATTATTTATTGGGGGGGGCGCACACGGGGTCGGACCCCTCCCCCCCCGTGGGAATTAAACACGGCCGAGGCTGAGGGGGGAGGGGCTCGTGTGGTTTTATTTTTGGGGGGGGAATTTGGGGGGGGGGTCGCTCTGGTTTGGGGTTTTTTTTGGGGGGAGGTCCATCCATTTTTGGTTTTTTTTTGTTTTTTGGGGGGTCCATCCATTTTTGGTTTTTTTGGAGGGGGCCGTCCATGTTTTTTTTTTTTTTTTTTTTTTTGGGGAGGGGTCCCGGGGTCTGTCAGGACCTGTGGGGGGAGAATTTCTTTTTTGGGGGAGGGGTCTCAGGGTCTCTGTGCGCGGGGGGGGGGCTCTGCCTGTCCGTCCTTTTGTGGGGGAGGGGTCGGCGGGGGGGAGGGTGGGGGGGCGGGGGGGGTGGGGGAGGGGCGGCCCCTCCCCCCACCTGCGTGTCCAGGCTGTAGAGCCCCAGAAGGTCCCGCACGATTCCCTCCAGCGCCGGAGGGGTTAACCCCGGGCTCAGCACCTGGGGCAGGGGAGGGGGCTGGTAAACCAATGAGACCCCCCCCCAAAAAAAAAAATCCCACCCAAAATCCCCCAGGAACCCCCAAAATCCCCCAGGACCCCCCAAATCCCCCCAGGACCCCCCAAAATCCCCCTCAAACCTCCCCAAAGTCCCCAAATCCACCCCAAACCCCCCCAGGACCCCCTAAAAACCTCCCCAAACCCCCCCTAAAATCCCTCAAAATCCTCCAGGACCCCCCCGAGCCCCCTCCCCACATTCCCCTCACCCGCCACCACCAAGGGGGGGTCCCGGGTCCCCCAACCCCCCCCCCCTAAAACACTCAACCCCCCCCAAATCCCCCAGCCCCCTCCCCACATTCCCCTCACCTGCCACCAGCGGGGGGGGGTCCCGGGGGGGTCGCGGTCCGCACAGCTCCAGCCCCAGGTGCAGCGCGGCCGCCGCCAGGGTGAGGGGGGGGGTGCGCAGGCCCAGCCCCCCCGCGGCCCCGTCCCTCAGCAGCGCCCACGAGACCCCCGGACCCTCCCCCAGGGACCCCCGCCCCAGCGGCCCAGCGCCAGCAGGTACTGCAGCAGGTACTGGGGGGGAAACGGGGTGAGAGACCCCCCAAGAGACCCCAAAAATAGCCCCAAAATCGAAAAAAAAATCCCCCCAAATCACCCCAAATCCCCCAAAAATTCCCCTAAAAATTCCCCCCAAAATCCCCAAAATTCCCAAAAATCTCGGAAAAATCCCCGCAAAATCCCCTTTTGAGACCCCCCCCCCAAAAATCCCCCCCAGATTCCGATTTTTGGGGAAGGGGCTTCAGGGACCCCTCCCCAAAATCCCCTCTGGGA
>NC_142276.1:187104-216569 GCF_052056855.1 Sturnus vulgaris
TAATCCCACCCGGGGGGGGTTCCGGGAGACCCCTCCCCACTTTTGGGGGCTCCGTTTGAGGACCCCGCCCCCAAATTTGGGACATTTCGAATTTAGACCCCTCCCCCAAATTTGCGCCCCCTCCTCAATTTGGGACCCCGAAGTTAAAGGGGAGGGTCCGGGAGACCCCTCCCCACCCCAGGGCCCTTTTTGGGACCCCTCCCCAAAATTTGAGACCCCTCTCAATGTTCGGCCGCCCCCTCCCCAATTTAGGACCCCCCCCCAAATTTGGGGAGACCCCGAAATTAGAAGGGGGGAGGGGGGGGGGTCCGGCCCCTCCTCCCAGCGCAGGAATTTGGGGAGGGGGCGCCGCTTTTGGGGCTCGGGGGGGTCCTAGGGGGGTCCCGGGGGTTTTGGGGGGTCCCGCGGATTTTGGGGGGGTCCCGGGGGGGGGGTCGCGGGGGGCGGGGCAGGGGGCGTGGCCTCGGCAGTGGCCGAGCCCTTATAAGGCCAAAAAATGCTGGAGCGGGGGGGGAGGGGCCGGAGCCCATCCCCCACCCCCGACCACGCCCCTCCCCCCTCCCCCCAAAATCCGCCCCCAAACCCCCCCAAACCGCGGGGCGCGGCCCCTCCCCCCCCCAAAACCCGCGCGAGGGGGGAGGGGAGCGGGGGAGACCCCGGGGGGATTTGGGGACACCCGGAAAGGCCCAAAGGGACCCCAAAAACGGGAACGGGAACTGGGGACGCCCCAAAAACCCCGGCAGAGACCCCAAAACCAGTAGTGGGAACTGGGGACACCCCAAAAACCCCAAAACCGTGAATGGAACTGGGGACACTCCGGACACCCCAAAAACCACAAAAGGGATTCGGGGACTCGTCCTGAGACCCCCAAAACCCCCAAAGGGACCCCCAAAAGCGACAGCGGGACCTGGGAACGTTCCCTGACACCCTAAAACCCCAACGGGGCCGTGGGGGCCACGCCCAGAGACCCCAAAAACCGCGCGGGGGCGGTGGGGCCACGCCCCAAAACCCCAAAACCCCAAAACCAGTAACAGGAACTGGGAACCAGCGCTGAGAGCACAGAAACGCTGCCGGGGTGTGGGGACACACCCTGGGACCCCAAACCCTCATGGGGACCCCAAAAGCCCCGGCAGGGTCCCTGGGACCCCCCCCTTGTCCCCCGTGTCCCTGTGGGGTGTCCCCAATCCCCGTGGGGTGTCCCCAATCCCTGTGGGGTGTCCCCAATCCCCGTGGGGTGTCCCCCCCATGTCCCGTTGTTCCCCCAGCCCCGACTCCTGTCCCTGATGTCCCCCCGTGTCCCTCTGGGTCCCCCGTTCCCCCCTGTCCCCTTATTGTCCCCAATACCCCAAACACCCCCTGATGTCCCCATTGTCCCCCAATGTCCCCATTGTCCCCGTTGTCCCCTGATGTCCCCAATGTCCCCATTGTCCCCAATGTCCCCCGATGTCCCCGTTGTCCCCGTGTCCCGCAGACAGCAAAGCCATCGTGGACGGGAACCTGAAGCTGATCCTGGGGCTGATCTGGACGCTCATCCTGCACTATTCCATCTCCATGCCCATGTGGGACGAGGAGGATGAGGAGGAGGCCATCGGCTGCTGGGCTGGATCCAGAACCGGCTGCCACAGCTGCCCATCACCAACTTCAGCAAGGACTGGCAGAGCGGGAGGGCACTGGGAGCACTGGTGGACAGCTGTGCCCCGGGTATGGGACACTGGGGACACTGGGAGCACTGGGGACACTGGGATGGGCACTGGGAGCACTGGGACGGGCACTGGGAGCACTGGTGGACAGCTGTGCGGCCGGGTATGGGACACTGGGGACACTGGGGACACTGGGGTGGGCACTGGGAGCACTGGGACGGGAACTGGGAGCACTGGGATGGGCACTGGGAGCACTGGTCGGGGTGACAGGAGTGTCACTGGTGGTCACTGCTCAGGGTGTCACTGGTGTCGCTGGTGTCGCTGGTCGGGGCGTCCCCGGTGTCGCCGGTGTCCCGGTGGGGGCTCACCCGTGTCCCTGTCCTGTCCCCAGGGCTCTGTCCCGACTGGGACTCGTGGGACCCGAGCCGCCCCGTGGACAACGCACGCGAGGCCATGCAGCAGGCGGACGAGTGGCTCGGCATCCCCCAGGTGACCCCTGGGGACACGGCCCTGGCCCCATCCCTGTCCCCTGTCCCCCCAGGTGACCCCTGGGGACACGGCCCCGGCCCTGTCCCCTGTCCCCTGTCCCCCCAGGTGACCCCTGGGGACACGGCCCCGGCCCCATCCCTGTCCCCTGTCCCCCCAGGTGACCCCTGGGGACACGGCCCCGGCCCCATCCCCGTCCCTCTGGGGCCGTTTCGGGGGGACACGAGGACCCCCAGCCCTCCCTGGTGTCCCCACGTCCCTGTCCCCAGGTGATCACCCCTCACCTGGGGGTGACACAGATCCCCCTGATGTCCCCTCACCTGGGGGGTGACACAGACCCCCCTGATGTCCCCTCCCCTGTCCCCAGGTGATCACCCCTCACCTGGGGGTGACACAGACCCCCCTGATGTCCCCTCCCCTGTCCCCAGGTGATCACCCCTCACCTGGGGGTGACACAGACCCCCCTGATGTCCCCTCCCCTGTCCCCAGGTGATCACCCCTCACCTGGGGGTGACACAGACCCCCCTGATGTCCCCTCCCCTGTCCCCAGGTGATCACCCCCGAGGAGATCGTGGACCCCAACGTGGACGAGCACTCGGTCATGACTTACCTGTCGCAGTTCCCCAAGGCCAAGCTCAAACCCGGGGCCCCCCTGCGCCCCAAACTCAACCCCAAGAAGGCCCGGGCCTATGGGCCAGGTGAGGGGGGGGGACCCAAAAACCCCCGGGACCCCCAAATGCGGGGGGTGGGTGGGATGGGAAATGGGGCTCCCCCTGCTCCCCAAACTCAACCCCAAAAATCCCCGGGGGCTCCGGGACCCCCAAATTTGGGGTTGGGGGATTTGGGGGGCGCTTTGGGGTGGGGGTTGGACCCCCCGCCCCCCCCATGGGATCCTGATGGGGCTGAGACCCCCCTGAGGGGTGACCAGGACCCCCAGGATGGGTTTGGGACCCCCAGGATGGGTTTGGGACCCTCTGGGGTCCCTGTGGGACCCTTTGGACTGGGGCTGGGACCACTTTTGGGTGGGTTTGGGACCCCCGAATTGAGTCTGGGGTCCCGCAGGGATCGAGCCCACCGGGGAACGTGGTGCAGCAGCTCGCTGAGTTTGGGGGGGATCAGTGGGTCTGGGAGCCCTTTGGGTGGTTTTGGGACCCCCGAATTGAGTGTGGGACCCCCGAATTGAGTCTGGGGTCCGCAGGGATCGAGCCCACCGGGAACGTGGTGCAGCAGCGCGCTGAGTTCACGGTGGAGACGATCAGCGCGGGCAGGGGGAGGTGCTGGTCTATGTGGAGGACCCCGACGGGCACCGAGAGGAGGTCTGGGGGCTTCGGGGGTCTTGGGGGGGCCCTCGGGGGGGTTTGGGGGATCTGGGGGGGGGTCCTCGGGGGGGTTTGGGGGGTCCTTGTGGGGGTTTTGGGGATCCCCGGGGGATTTTGGGGATCCCAGGGGGTCCTTGTGGGGATTTTGGGGATCCCCGGGGGATTTTGGGGATCCCAGGGGTCTTTGGGGGGATTTTGGGGTTCCTGCGGGGGTCTGACCCCCCGTGACCCCCTCCCAGGAATTTCGGGAGGTTTTTGGGGGAGCTTTTGGGGAGGATTTAGGGGCGGGGGGTCTCTCCCTGTTGGATTTGGGGTTATTTTCGGGAGTTTTTGGGGTGTTTGGGGTGAATTTTGGGGTCCCTGGGGAGGGGTCTGACCCCCGTGACCCCTCCCCAGGCCAAGGTCGTGGCCAACAACGACAAGAACCGAACGTTCTCCGTGTCTACGTGCCCAAAGTCACCGGCGTGCACAAGGTCTGGGGGCCCGGGGCGATTCTGGGGGTCCCCGGTTAATTTTGGGGGGGTCCCGTTTAATTTTGGGGGGGTTCCTGAATAATTCTGGCGGGAATTTAGGGGAATTTAGAAAATTTCGAAGGTCCCGAGATGTTTTTGGGGATCTTGACTCATTTTTGGAGGATCTCAATGGGTTTTCGGGGACTCCTGATTAATTTTGGGGGACCCCAATAAATTTTGGGGGACTCCTGATTAATTTTTGGAGTTCTGCATTAATTTTTGGGAGTCCAAGGCGTTTTTGGGCCAATCCCAAGGATGTTTTTGGGGCATTTTTGGGGTTGTTTCCTGCTTTTCAAAGCCCCCATTTCTCCCCCGAGTCCCCTCCTGTCCTGAGGCTTTTGAGAGTCAATTTTGGGGGGTCCCCACCTGCTGACCCCCCGGGTTTTGGGGCTCCCCGAGACATTTGGGCTGTCCCTGACCCGTTTTTGGGCAGTTCCGAATCATTTTTGGTTGCCGTTTTCGGGCTCCTCCCCCCCTTTCCATCCCCCCCATCCTCCTGGGATTTTTTTGGGGGGTCCCTCCCCGTGACCCCCGCCCGTTTTTTGGGGTCCCCCCGCAGGTGACGGTGCTGTTCGCGGGCCAGCACATCGCCAAGAGCCCGTTCGAGGTGCAGGTGGGGCGAGCGGCCGGGGACGCGGGGCGAGTGACGGCGTCGGGGCCGGGGCTGGAGCCGCTGGGCAACGTGGCCAACAAGAGCACGCACTTCGACATCTGCACGGCCGGTGCGGGGGAACGGGGGGCTTGGGGGGGCTTGGGGGGGTCTGGGGGGGCTTGGGGGGGTCTGGGGGTGGGTTGGGGGGTCCTGGGGGGGATTTAGAGGAGATTTGGGGGGATTTTGGGGGGGTTCTAGAGGGGATTTGGGGGAATTTGTGGTGGATTTGGGGGGTTCTGAGGGGATTTGAGGGGGACTTTGGGGGTCCTGGGGGACATTTTGGGGGGGCTCTGGAGGGGGCTTTGGGGGTGATTTAAGGGTGATTTGGGGATGTTTTGAGGGGATTTGGGGGGGCTCCAGAGGGGATTTGGGGGTGTTTTGTGAGGTCTTGGGGAAGATTTAGAGGAGATTTGGGGGCTCCTGGGGGGATTTTGGGGAATCTGGGGTCTCTGTGTGAATTTTGGGGATTTCCGTGCGATTTTTTGGGTGTCTCTCCCTGAATTTGAGGAGGGGTCTCTCTGTGTCTCCCCCCGTGCAGGGGCGGGCCCGGGGGAGGTGGGGGTCTCCATCGTGGACCCCAGCGGGCGCCGCGGGACCCCCGAGGCCGTGCTGGAGGACCGTGGGTCTGGGGGCTTCAGGTGCTCCTACAAACCCCAGAGCGAGGGGCTGCACCAGGTGCACGTCACCTTCGGGGGGGTGCCCATCCCCCGCAGCCCCTTCAGCGTCACCGTGGCCAAGGTGAGACCCCTCCCCAAATTCGGCCTCTCTGTGCTCTGAGCCCCCCAAATTCGGGGGTTTCTGTGTCCCTCCGCCCCAAAATTTGGGGTTTCTGTCCTTCAAACCCCCCAATTCGGGGGTCTCTGTCCTTCAAATTCCCCAATTTTGGGGTCTCTGTCCTTGCCAAGCTTCTGCCCCCTCCCCAGTTTGGGGTCTCTGGGGGTCCCTCTGCCCCTCCCAATTTTTGGGGTCTCTTTTGCCTTTTGGGGGTTCGGGGCTGTCGCTGCTTTTGCTGACTTTGCTTTTCTCTCTGTCCTCTCCCTCCCTGTCCGTCTGTCCTGTCCCTCTGTCTGTCCCCTCCTGTCCCTCTGTCCCCTCCTGTCCCTCTGTCCCCTCCTGTCCGTCTGTCCCGGAAGCGCCGCCCGGGGCCTCGTGGGGACCCCACTGACGGTGAGGGGGGGGCCTGGGGGGGAGTGGGGAGGGGTCCCCAAAACCCTTCTGACCCCCAAACCCCCAGAACTCCCCAAATCCCCCCAAATTCACCCAAAATTCCAAAATTTCCCCAAAATTCACCCAAAATCTCCCCCCAAAATTCACCCAAAATCTCCCCAAAAATCCCCCAAATTCCCCCAAACTCCAGAATCCCCCAGTGGGGGCTCCCCGGGACACCAGGAAGGCTCTGGGGGGGTTTGGGGTTCTGACCCCACCCCGAAATGAGTCTGGGGTCTCCCCGCTCCCGACCCTCTCCCCCTCCATCTCCCCGCCCTCCTCTGGGGATTTTCTGGGGATTTTTTTTTTCGGATTTTCCCGGTTTTTTTTTTTGTCTTTCCCGGGATTTTCGGGGCTCCCCGCCCCAGGGGGGGGTTTTGGGGTGCAGACCCCCCCCCTGAGCGCTCCGTGCCCCCCCCAGCCTGCACCCCCGGCGCGGTCCGGGCCGAGGGTCGGGGGCTGCAGCCCAAGGGGCTCCGCGTGAACGAACGCGCGGATTTCAAAGTGTTCACCAAGGGCGGCGGCAGCGGCGACCTCAAAGTCACCGTCAAGGGCCCCAGTGAGTGCGGGGGAAGAAACTGGGGAGGGGTCCCGGAACTCGGGGAGGGGTCCCGGAATTGGGGGAGGGGGTTTGGGGCAGTTTTGGGCGGATTTGGGGGGGTTTGAGGGGGTTTAGGGACACTGTAAAGGGATTTAGGGACAGCTCCTGTCCCCTCCCCAGGGGACCCAGTGAGTGCTGGGGGGGTAAGAAATTGGGGAGGGGTCCCTGGATTTGGGAGGGGTCCCTGGATTCCGTTTTTTGGGAATTCCCATTTTTTTCACGGGGGTCTGATCCCGATTTTCCTGGCCCCCCCCCCAGGGGATCCCAGATCCTGGAGCAGGAGGGTTTGGGGGCTGGAACCTTCGGGGTGCTCCCGTTTCTGTGGGGGTTTCTGTGGGATTTTTTTGGGGTTTTTTGAGGAAATTCCCATTTTTGGGGAATTTTTTGGGAAGATCCAAAGCCCTGGAGGATTCAGGCGGTGGGGTTTGGGGTGCTCCCCTTTTTGTGGGTTTTCCGTGGGATTTCGGTGTTTTTGTGGTCGGGTTTTTTTGGTGTTTTTTGTAGGATTTCGTTGGGGTTTTTTTGTTTTTTTGGGAATTCCCGGTTTTTTTGGGGGTCTGATCCCGGTTTTTGCCGCCCCCAGAGGGTGCCGAGGCCGTGAAGCAGAAGGATTTGGGGGATGGAACCTTCGGGCTCGAATATTTCCCCACCGTGCCCGGGAATTACTCGGTGGGAGTGACCTGGGGCGGGCAGCACGTGCCCCGCAGGTACTGGGGGCACTGGGGGGGACTGGGGGGGACTGGGAGGGGACTGGGGGGAACTGGGAGGGGATCTGGGGACACTGGAGGGGACTGGGATGGACCTGGGAGGGGACTGGGTGACCCCTGGTGACCATTGGTGGCAATTTGGAATTTTTGGGGCCATTTATTGGGGTTTTGGGAGTTGTTTTTGGGGTTCCCAGGGTGGTTTTTTTGGGCCGTTTTTGGGGTTCCCAGGGTGGTTTTTTGGGGCTGTTTTTGGGGTTCCCAGGGTGGTTTTTGGGGCCGTTTCTGGGGTTCCCAGGGTGGTTTTTTGGGGCCGTTTTTGGGGTGTCTGTGTCTCCCTGACCCCCCTGTGTCCCCCAGCCCGTTCGAGGTCACCGTGGCCCCCGAGGGCGGCGCCCCACCGGGTTCGGGCCTGGGGGCCCGGCCTGGAGGGGGGGGGTGGCCGGGAAGGCGGCGGATTTCATGGTGGAGGCCATCGGGGGACGACGTGGGGGACCCTCGGTGAGGGGAAACCGGGGGGTCTGGGGGGGATTTGGGGGGATTTGGGGGGTCAAGGCCATCGGGGACGACGTGGGGACCCTCGGTGAGGGGAAACCGGGGGGTCTGGGGGGGAATTTGGGGGGAACAAATAGAGATTTGGGGGGTCTTGGAGGGATTTTGGATTTCAAGGAGGTTTAGGGGAGGTTTCAGGGAGGTTTGGGAGGGTTTGCTGGGAACATTTGGGATTTTGGGGAGGATTTTGGGGGGATCCCCAATTTCCCCTGGTTTCTCAGTGGATTTCAGGTTTCCCATCACAGATCCCTGTTCCTCACCCCTATTGCCCGGTTTTTTCCCAGCACTCTCGGTGCATTTTCAGGTTTCCCATGATGGATTTTGGGTTTCTCATGATGGATTTTGGGTTTTCTCACCCCGTTCCGGTGTTTTTTGCAGGGTTCTCGGTGGATTATTCGTGTTTCTCACCCCGTTCCGGTGTTTTTTTGCAGGGTTCTCGGTGGATTATTCGAGTTTCTCTCACCCCTCGTTCCGGTGTTTTTTGCAGGGTTCTGGGTGGATTATTTTGGTTTTCTCACCCCGTTCCGGTGTTTTTTGCAGGGTTCTCGGTGGATTATTTTGGTTTTCTCACCCCGTTCCGGTGTTTTTTTGCAGGGTTCTCGGTGGATTATTCGTGTTTCTCACCCCGTTCCGGTGTTTTTTGCAGGGTTCTCGGTGGATTATTTTGGTTTTCTCACCCCGTTCCGGTGTTTTTTGCAGGGTTCTCGGTGGATTATTTTGGTTTTCTCACCCCGTTCCGGTGTTTTTTGCAGGGTTCTCGGTGGAGGGCCCCTCCCAGGCCCGCCTGGAGTGCGAGGACGGCGGGGACGGCTCGGGCCGGGTTCGGTACTGGCCGCAGGAGCCGGGGCTGTACGCGGTGCACGTTCTGTGCGACGGCACCGACATCAAGGGCAGCCCCTTCATGGCCCAGATCCGGCCCCACACTGGCGACTGCTTCCCTGAGAAGGTCAGGATTGACCCCAAAACCCTGCCAAAAATCCCACCCCAAAAATCCCTAAAACTCTGCCAAAAATCCCCTGAAACCCTGCTGAAACATCCCCAAAATCCTGCTAAAAAACCCCAAAATCCTGCCCCCAAACCCTGCCAAAAACCCTGCCAAAAATCCCCCTGAAACATCCCCCAAAACCCTGCCCCAAATCCTTCCCAGAATCCTGCCTCAAATCCTGCCCCAAATCCTGCCCCAAATCCTGCCTCAAATCCTGCCCCAAACCCCCAAAATCTTGACTGCAGTCGCCGCTGAATTCCCGGATTTTGCCCCCTCTCATTCCCGGTTTCTTTCCCCGTTCCCGGGGCCAGGTGCGGGCGCAGGGCCCGGGGCTGGAGCCCTCGGGGGTGCGGCTGAACCAACGCGCCGAGTTCAGCGTGGACGCGCGCCTGGGGGGCAGCGGCGACCTCAGCGTGCAGCTGCAGGTGGGCAGAGCCGGCCTGGGGACGGCGGGGGGCCCTGGGCGAGGTTTGGGGGGATTTGGGGGATTTTTCGGGGATTTTTGGGGGGTTTTCGGCTGGGTTCAGAGAGGGATTTTGGGTGGATGTTTGAGATTTTTTGGCTGTATTTGGGTGTATCCTGGGATGTATTTCGGGTGTATTTCGGCTGTATTTGGGTGTGTTCTCGGCTGTATTTTGTGGTGTATTTGGGTATATTTTGGGTGTATTATGGGCTATATTTATGTGTATTCTGGGCTGTATTTTTGGGGTGTATTTGGCTGTATTTGGGTGTATTTTGGGTGTATTTTGGGGTTTATTCCGGGTTGTATTTTTGGGGTGTATTTTGGGGTTTATCCCGGGCTGTGTTTTGGGGTGTATTTGGGTGTATTTTGGGGTTTATTCCGGGCTGTATTTTGGGTGTATTTTGGGGTTTATTCCGGGCTGTATTTGGGTGTATTTTGGGGTTTATTCCGGGCTGTGTTTTGGGGTGTATTTGGGTGTATTTTGGGGTTTATTCCGGGCTGTATTTTTGGGTGTATTTTGGGGTTTATTCCGGGCTGTATTTGGGTGTATTTTGGGTGTATTTTGGGGTTTATTCCGGGCTGTATTTTGGGGTGTATTTGGGTGTATTTTGGGGTTTATTCCGGGCTGTATTTGGGTGTATTTTGGGTGTATTTTGGGGTTTATTCCGGGCTGTATTTGGGTGTATTTTGGGGTTTATTCCGGGCTGTGTTTTGGGGTGTATTTTGGGTGTATTTTGGGGTTTATTCCGGGCTGTATTTGGGTGTATTTTGGGGTTTATTCCGGGCTGTATTTTGGGGTTTATTCCGGGCTGTATTTTGGGTGTATTTTGGGGTTTATTCCGGGCTGTATTTTGGGTGTATTTTGGGGTTTATTCCGGGCTGTGTTTTTGGGTGTATTTTGGGGTTTATTCCGGGCTGTATTTGGGTGTATTTTGGGGTTTATTCCGGGCTGTGTTTTTGGGTGTATTTGGGTGTATTTTGGGTGTATTTTGGGGTTTATCCCGGGCTGTGTTTCGGGGCTCCTGAGCCGTTCTGGCCCCCAGGACGCCGAGGGCAGCCCGGTGGAGGTGGAGGTGAAGGACAACGGGAACGGCACCTTCAGCTGCTCCTACAGCCCCAAGAAAGCCGTGAAACACACGGCCATGGTGGCCTGGGGGGGCGTCAACATCCCCCAGAGCCCCTTCCGGGTGAGCGGCAACGGCAGAGAAAACGGAATTGGGGAGGGGGAGCGGGGGATGAGAGAGAAAAATAAAAATGGGAAAGGGGAGGGGGAAAATGAACCAGAAAAAACAAAATTGGGAAATTAGGAGGGGAGGAATGAGACAGAAAAACAAAATTGGGAATTGGGGAGGGGGTATGACCCAAAAAAACCCCAAATTGGGAATTGGGGGGGAATAAATGTCCCAAAAACCCCCAAAATTGGGATTCTGGGGGGGCTTGGAGGGGAAAAAGGTCCCCAAAACTCTGGGGGTGTCCTCCCGACTTTGGGGTTTCTGGGTTCCTCAGGGGATCCTACATCTGGTTTTTCGTGGGTGCTCAATCCCAGTTGTGGATTTTTGGGGTGTCCTGGGGTCTCTCCCCGTTTCGGGGTCCCCGCTGACCCCTCTGTCCCGCAGGTGGGGGTGGGCCCGGGCAGTCACCCCCACAAGGTCAAAGTTTTCGGGCCGGGCGTGGCCAAGAGCGGCCTCAAGGCCCTGGAGCCGACGTTCTTCACCGTGGACTGCACCGAGGCCGGCCAGGGTGGGGCTGGGGGCGACTGGGGGGGCCGGGGGGGGTTTGGGGAGCATTTGGGGGGATTTGGGGGGGATTCTGGGGGAATTGGGGAGGGTTGGGGGGGATTTTGGGGGGATTTGGGAGGGTTGGGGGTGATTTTGGGGAGGGTTGGGGGAATCCTGGGGAAATTGGTGGGATTTGGGGGGATTTTGGGGGGATTTGGGAGAGTTTAGGGTGGATTTGGGGGGGGATTTTTAGGGGCCGGTTTTGGGTTCCTGGTGGATTCCCGGGGAGGTTTTTGGGATCCCAGCAGTCCCCGCAGTATTTTGGGGGTCCTGGGGGGATTTTGGGGGTCCCTGAGCCCTTTGCGCCCCCCAGGTGACGTCAGCATCGGCATCAAGTGCGCGCCGGGCGTGGTGGGCCCGGCCGAGGCCGACCTGGACTTCGACATCATCAGGAACGACAACGACACCTTCACGGTGAAATACACGCCCAAGGGCGCGGGGCTGCACACCATCATGGTGCTGTTCGCCGGCCAGGTGGGGCTGGGGGCTTCACGGGGGGGCTGGGGGAGCTGGGGGCATCACGGGGGGCTGGGAGTTCAGGGGAGTTTGGGGGGATTTGGGTCAGGGGGCTGCACACCATCATGGTGCTGTTCGCCGGCCAGGTGGGGCTGGGGGCTTCACGGGGGGCTGGGGGGGATCTCGGGGGTCTCAGGGGGGTCCCTGACCCCTCTGTGTCCCCCCCAGGCCACCCCCAGCAGCCCCATCCGGGTCAAGGTGGACCCGGCCCACGACGCCAGCAAGGTCAAGGCTGAGGGGCCCGGCCTGAGCCGCTCCGGTGGGTCTGGGGGCTTCGGGGGGGCTGGGGGGGCGTTTGGGGTCCTGGGGGGGCTTGGAATTTCTGGGGGGTTCTTTGGGTATTTGGGATTTTTGGGGGGATATCTGACTGAGATTTGGGGTTTTTTGGGGGGGATTCTTTTGGAATTTGTGATTTTTCTGGGGGTGTCTAACAGGGATCTTGGGGATTTTTGGAGGTGTCTGACGGGGATCTTGGGGATTTTGGGGTCCCCCAGGTGTGGAGCTGGGCAAGCCCACCCATTTCACGGTGAACACCAAGGGTGGGGGCAGGGCTGCCCTGGACGTGCAGGTGACGGGGCCGGGCAAGGGCGAGGCCGTGAAGGACCTGCAGGTGACAGACAACCACGATGGCACCCACACGGTCACCTACACACCTGTGCAGCAGGTGAGCACCCTAAAAACACCCCAAAAACTGCCTCTGTGACCTGAAAAATCCCATAAAACACCTGAAACTCCCAGAGCACCCCCTGAAACCCCAAACCCCACCTGGCTCAGCTCAGGGGGGTCCCCAAATCCCGGCCCCCCCTGAGCCCGCTGTGCCCCCCAGGGGAATTTGGGGGTGTCGGTGACCTACGGGGGGGACCCCATCCCCAAGAGCCCCTTCAGCGTCGGGGTCAGCCCCGGGATGGACCTGGGCAAGATCAAAATCTCCGGCCTGGACGACAGTAAGGGGGGACGGGGGGCTGGGACTGGGGGGGCTCTGGGGATTGGGGGGACCCCTGGGACTGGGGGGGCTCCGGGGATTGGGGGGGCTCCGGGGATTGGGGGAGCCCCGGGGATTGGGGGGCCAGAGAGTCCCCAGGGTTTGGGGGGTTTTGGGTTTGGGAGGTTTTGGGGTTGGGGGCGTCTCTGGGTTTAGGGGAGTCCTCTGAGTTTGGGGGATTTGGGGGTTCCCTGATCCGGATTTTGGGGGGCATTTTGGGGTTCCCTGTCCTTGATTTGGGGACCCATCCCTCCCTGATTTCACGATTCTGGGGGAATTTGGGGTTCCCTGTCCCTAGTTTCATCATTCTGTGTTATTTTGAGGTTCTCTGTCCCCCATTCTGGGGCTCCCTGTCCCCCATTTTGGGATTCTGGGTTATTTCGGGGCTCCCTGTCCCATTCTGGGGCTCCCTGTCCCCATTTCGGGGCTCCCTATCCCCATTCTGGGGCTCCCTGTCCCCATTTCGGGGCTCCCTGTCCCATTTCGGGGCTCCCTGTCCCATTCTGGGGCTCCCTGTCCCATTCTGGGGTTCCCTGTCCTCATTTCGGGGCTCCCTGTCCCATTTCGGGGCTCCCTGTCCCCCATTCTGGGGCTCCCTGTCCCATTTTGGGGCTCCCTGTCCCCATTTTGGGGCTCCCTGTCCCCATTTCGGGGCTCCCTGTCCCACTTTGGAGCCCCCTCCCCACGGCTCGTCGCTGTCCCCCGCAGAGCTGGAGGTGGGCAAGGCTCAGGAGTTCACGGTGAAGGCCAAGGGCGCGGGGGGCCAGGGCAAGGTGGGCGCGCGGATCGTGGGCCCGTCGCGGAAGGCGCTGCCGTGCACGGTGGAGCCGAGCGCCGACGGCAGCGCCGTGCGCTTCGTGCCGCGCGACGAGGGCCCCCACAGCGTGGAGGTCACCTACGACGGCGTCCCCGTGCCCGGCAGCCCCTTCCCCGTGGAGGTGGTGCCGCCCACGGACCCGTCCAAGGTCAGCCGGGGCTTTTGGGGGGCTTTGGGGGGTGTGGGTCCCAACCCAACTCAATTCAACCCAACCGAACTCAATTCAACCCAACTCAACCCAACCCAACACAACTGAACCCAACTCAATTCAACCCAACTCAACCCAACTCAATTCAACCCAACACAACCCAACCCAACCGAACTCAATTCAACCCAACTCAACTCAACCCAACCTAACTCATCCCAACCCAACCCAAAACAACCCAACTCAATCCAACCTGACTCATCCCAACCAATCCAACCCAACTCAACCCAACCCAACCCAACTCAATCCAACCCAATGTGACTCAAGCCAACCTTCCCCTCCCCACAGGTCCGTGCCTTCGGCCCCGGTCTCCAGGGGGGCCTGGCGGGGGTTCCGGCGCCGTTCACCATCGACACCAAAGGCGCCGGCACGGGCGGTTTGGGCCCTGACCGTGGAGGGGCCCTGCGAGGCCAAAATCGAGTGCCAGGACAACGGCGACGGCACCTGCTCCGTGTCCTACCTGCCCACGGAGCCCGGCGACTACAACATCAACATCCTCTTCGCCGGCACGCACATCCCGGGCTCGCCGTTTCCGCGCCCCCCATCCGGCCGAAATTCGACCCTTCCAAGGTCACCTGCGAAGGGGCCGGGCTTGGAGAAGGCCACGGCCGGGCAGCCGGGGCGGTTCCGGGTGGACTGCAGCCGCGCGGGCACGGCCGAGCTCACCATCGGCATCGCCTCGGAAGCCGGCGCGCGGGCGGAGGTGAGGGTGGAGGAGAACGGCGACGGCATCTACACCATCGCCTACACGCCGCGCAGCGCCGGCGGTGCACACCGTCACCGTGGAGTACGGCGGGCAGCCCGTGCCGCACTTCCCCAGCACCGTGCGCGTGGAGCCCGCGCCGGCCGCCGTGGACACGGCCGGCATCAAGGTGTACGGGCCCGGCGTGGAGGGGAAGGGTGAGTCTGGGCTGGGCGGAAGGGTTGGGTTGGGATGGGTTGGGTGGGATGGATTGAGTTGAACTGGGTTGGGTTGAGTTTGATTTTATTGCGTTGGGATGGATTTGGTTGGGTTGAGTTGGGTTGGGTTGGGTTGAGATGGGATGAGTTTGGTTTGATTGTGTTGGGATGGGTTGAGTTGGGGTGGGATGGATTGAGTTGGGTTGAGTTGGGTTGGGTTGAGATGAGTTGGGTTGGGCTGAGTTTGGTTTGATTGTGTTGGGATGGGTTGAGTTGGGTTGAGATGAGTTGGGTTGGGTTGAGATGAGTTGGGTTGGGTTGAGTTGGGTTGGGTTGGGTTGAGTTCATTTGGGTTCAGTTGGGTTGGAAGAAGCCCCCATTGACCCCAGCCCTGCCCCCCACCCCAGGCGTGTTCCGCGAGGCCGTCACGGAGTTCGAGGTGGACGCCCGGGCCGTGGCCAAGGCCGGCGGGTGCCCACGTCAAGGCCCTGGTGTCCAACCCCTCCGGAAACGTCACCGAGACCTTCGTGGAGGACCGGGGTGACGGCACCTACCACGTGGAGTACACGCCCTACGAGGAGGGTGAGCGCCCGCCGCGCACCCCGGGGCCCTGGGGGGCATTTGGGGGGATTTTGGGGGATTCAGAGGGATTTGGGGGACTTTGGGTGGGACTTTGAGGGATTTGGTACATTTTGAGAGATTTGGTGGATTTGGGGAGGAATTTTCATGGATTTGATGGTTTTTGGGTGGGATTTGGTGGATTCTGAGGGAATTGGTGAATTTGGGGTGGGATTGGGTTGGGATTTCCAGGGATTTGGTGAATTTTGGGGCGGGATTCTGAGGGATCCGGGGGTCCCCCTCAGGCCTGCACACCGTGGACGTGACCTACGGGGGGTCCCCGGTGCCGCTGAGCCCCTTCCGTGTCCCCGTCACCGAGGGCTGTGACCCCAGCCGGGTCCGCGTGCACGGCCCGGGCATCCAGAGCGGCACCACCAACCAACCCAACAAATTCACCGTGGAGACCCGGTGAGAGCCAAATCCTGATGGGAATCCCCAAAATCCCGACGGGAAACCCCAAAATCCCAGTGGGAATCCCCAAAATCCCGACGGGAAAACCCAAAATCCCGATGGGAATCCTCAAAATCCCGACGGGAATCCCCAAAATCCCGATGGGAAACCCAAAATCCCGATGGGAAACCCCAAAATCCCACCAGGAACACCAAAATCCCGATGGGAATCCTCAAAATCCCAGTGGGAACCCCAAAATCCCAGTGGGAACACCAAAATCCCGATGGGAATCCCCAAAATCCCGACGGGAATCCCCAAAATCCCGACGGGAATCCCCAAAAATCTGGCCAGAAATCCTCAGAATCTCAACAGGAATCCTCAAAATCCTGGTTGGAATCTCCTTCCCGTGACCCCTAATCTCCCCTCTCCATGACCCCAAATCCCATTTCCCAACCCCCCCCCCCCCCGTGCTGACCCCACCCCCGTGTTGCAGCGGGGCCGGCACCGGGGGGCTGGGGCTGGCCGTGGAGGGCCCCTCGGAGGCCAAGATGTCGTGCACGGACAACAAGGACGGCAGCTGCTGTGTGGAGTACACCCCGTACGAGCCCGGCACCTACAGCCTCAACGTCACCTACGGCGGCCACCAGGTCCCCGGTGAGCGCCGCCGGCTCTCTGGGGAACCTGGGGGGTTGGGGGAATTTTTTGGTGATTTTTTGGGGTTTTTTTGTGGAATTTTTGCTGATTTTTTGGAGATTTTTTTGCTGATTTTTTGGGGAATCTTAAAGGATTTTTTGGGAATTTTCCCGGATCTTTGTGACATTTCCCTAACTGGCGTTTCCCCTCTCCCCACACGCCGAATTCCCGTTTTCCCGGGCAGGGAGCCCGTTCCAGGTGCCGGTGTCGGACGTGGTGGACGCGTCCCGCGTGTCCTGCGGGGGCCCCGGGCTCACCCCCGGCCACGTCCGCTGCCAACGTCCCCCAGACCTTCACCGTGGACACGGCCAAGGCCGGGGTGGCCCCGCTGGACGTCAAAGTGCAGGGCCCCAAAGGTCAGCGGCGCGCTGGGGGGATTTTGGGGGAGTTTGGAGGAGGTTTTAGTGGGATTTTGGCGGGTTTCAGACAGGGTTTGGTGGGGTTTAGAGGATTTTGGGGAGGGTGTTTTGTGGGATTTTGAGAGGTCTCCAGGGAATTCTGTGAGATTTTGGGACCACCCCACATTTACCATCTCTGTGACGTTTTCCCCTCTCCTCCCCCACGTTTTTCTGCCGCTCTCCTTTTAAGCCATGCCGGCTCTTTCTGCTCGCCCCGAACCCCCCGCAAACCCCCTAAAAATCCCCGTTATGCCCCCGGGCAGGGATCGTGGAGCCCTGTGGACATCGCGGACAATGGGGACGGCACCCAGCGCGTGTCCTACGTGCCGTCCCGCGAGGGTCCCTACAGCATCTCCGTGCGCTACGGCGACCACGAGGTGCCCGCAGGTCGGTGCTGCCTGGGGGCGTTTTGGGGCGGCTCCTCGGGGGCTTTGGGGCGATCCTGACCCCAAATCCTCCCCGCAGCCCTTTCAAGGTGAAGGCTCTGCCCACCCACGACGCCAGCAAGGTGCGGGCGAGCGGCCCCCGGGCTCAACACGACCGGCGTGCCGGCCAGCCTGCCCGTGGAGTTCACCATCGACGCCAAGGACGCCGGCGAGGGGCTGCTGGCCGTGCAGATCACGGTGCCCGGGGGCTTCGGGGGGCTCGGGGGGATGAGTTTTGGGGGGTTTGGGGACGCTGGGAAGGGTCGGAGGGGTTTGGTTTTGGTGGTTGGTTGGAGATTTGTGGCGGCGGTTGGGAATGGAGGTGGAGATTTTTGTCAGCCCAGCCCCGCCCCACAGCCCCTAAATCCCATTTTTCCCCCCAAAACCCACCCCACATCCTTAAATCCCATTGTTTCCCCCCACCCCACAGCCCCTAAATCCCATTTTTTCCCCCAGACCCACCCCACATCCTTAAATCCCATTGTTTTCCCCCCACCACTCACATTCCTAAGTCCCATTTTTTCCCTCCTCAAATCCACCCTACACTCCCTAATTCCTGTTTTTTTCTCCCCCACAACCTCACCTCACGTTCCCTAATTCCCATCGTTTATCTCTAACCTCACCCATTTCTACCACACCAGCTGCCAAAATTCCCACTTTTCCCCTCAGGAAAAAAACTTTTCCCCTCAGGATCTCAAGGGAGCCTGACCCCACCCGGGCGCTCTGAGTCCTAAAATCCAGCCTCACACCCCAAAAACCACCAAAATTCTGATTTTTTCCACCTCCCAACCACTAAAATTCCCATTCTCACCTCATCAGCTGCCAAAATTCCCACTTTTTCCCCTCAGGAAAAAACTTTTCCCCTCAGGGTTTCAAAGGGAAACCCAAGGGAGCTTGACCCCAAACCCACCCGGGTGCTCTGGAGTCCTTTTTGCCAGCCCTAAAATCCAGCCTCACACCCCAAAACCGCCAAAATTCGGATTTTTTTCCACCTCCCAAACACTAAAATTCCCATTCTGGCCTCATCAGCTGCCAAAATTCCTACTTTTTCCCCTCAGGAAAAAACTTTTCCCCTCAGGATCCCAAGGGAGCCTGACCGCACGCGGGCGCTCTGAGTAATAAAATCCTTTTTCCTAGTCATAAAATCCAACCCCACACCCCAAAACAGCGAAAATTCTGTTTTTTCCACTTCCCAACCACTAAAATTCCCATTCTCGCCTCATCAGCTGCCAAAATTTCCACTTTTTCCCCTCAGGAGAAAACTTTTCCCCTCAGGATTCCGAACGGAAGCTTAAGGGAGAGCTTGACCCCACCCGGGCACTCTGGGATCCTTTTTCCCAGCCCTAAAATCCAACCCCACACCCCAAAAACCACCCAAATTTCCCGTTCTCACCTCACTAACGGACGAAATTCCTGCTTTTTCCCCTCAGGATCCCGAGGGGAAGCCCAAGAAAGCCTCGATCCGGGACAACCAGGACGGCACCTACACCGTGTCCTATGTGCCGGACATGACGGGGCGCTACACGATCCTCATCAAATACGGGGGGGATGAAATCCCTTATTCCCCTTATCGCATCCGGGCCGTGCCCACCGGCGACGCCAGCAAGTGCACGGTCACCGGTGAGCCCCGAGACGGGGGAAAACCCCCAAAACTGGGAGAAAAACACGGCAGAAACGGGAAAAAAACACGCTAAAAATAACAAGGGAACCCCCCTCCCTCCCCCCCCAAAATGGGGGATACCACCTGAGGAATGGGAGAAACCATCGCGAAAACCCCCTCAGGAGAGAGGGGGGGGCACAACCCTGCGGGGAAAGGGGCACGGCTGCACTGAGGGGGGGCGGCTTGGGGGCGTTTCGGGGGATTTTTCGGGGGGTTTTGAGGGGTTTTGGGGTCTCACGGCTGTGTCTCACTGGATTTCTTGCTTCTCTGCCCACCCCACCCCACGCCCACCCCCCCACGCCCCCCCCACGCCCCCCACGCTGTAGTTTCCATCGGAGGTCACGGCTTAGGTAAGAGCACGGCTTGGTCTGGGGGGGGAGCATGGCCTGGACCCCCCCCGTGCACCCCAAAATCGAGACCCCGCACCCCAAAAATGTCCCTGCATGGGGGGGGGGGGGGGGGCGGGGGTTGGGAGGGGTTTGGGGTGGGAGGGACCCAAGGTAAAGAACCCAAAAAAAGACACCTGGGACCCCCCTCAAATTACTGCTGAGGGAGCCCCAAACTCAATTAATGATGAGGACCCCCCTCAAAATTAATGATCCGAGAGCCCCAGACTCAGTTAATGATGGGGGACCCCCCAAAATTACTGCTGAGGCAGCCCCAGGTTGAATTAATGATGGGAGACCCACCCAGTTTAATGATGGGATGATCTCAATTAATGATGCTTCCCCCCAAAATTAATGATGGGAGACTGCCCGAAATTAATGAGAGACCTCCATGATCTCAATTAATGAAGGGACCCCCACGACCTCAATTAATGAGGGACCCCCCTGATAAACCCATTCCTGGGGTCCCCAGTGGATCCCATTTTGGGGTTCCTTGCCCCATTTGGGGTTTCCTTGCCCCATTTTGGATTTCCTAGCCCAGATTTGGGGTTTCCTTGCCCCATTTTGGGGTTTCCTAGCCCAGATTTGGGGTTTCCTGGCCCCATTTTGGGGTTCCTGGCCCCATTTGGGGTTTCCTTGCCCCATTTGGGGTTTCCTAGCCCAGATTTGGGGTTTCCTGGCCCAGATTTGGGGTTTTCCTTGCCCCATTTGGGGTTTCCTAGCCCAGATTTGGGGTTTCCTGGCCCAGATTTGGGGTTTCCTTGCCCCATTTGGGGGTTTCCTAGCCCAGATTTGGGGTTTCCTGGCCCCGTTTGGGGTTTCCTGGCCCCGTTTGTGACCCCGGGCTCCCTCAGGGCCAGGCCTGGGCCCCACCATCCAGCTGGGCGAGCAGACCGTGATCACGGTGGACGCCAAGGCCGCGGGCAAGGGCAAGGTGACGTGCTCGGTGTGCACACCTGACGGCTCCGAGGTGGACGTGGACGTGGTGGAGAACCCCGACGGCACCTTTGACATCTTCTACACGGCCCCCCAGCCCGGCAAAATACGTCATCTGTGTCAGGTTCGGGGGGGAGCACATCCCCAACAGCCCCTTCCAGGTCATGGTGAGTGACACTGGGGGGAAAACGGGGGGAAAATGGGAAAAAACGGGGGGGAAAATGGGAATTATGGGGGTAAAAATGGGAATTATGGGGGTGAAAATGGGAATTATGGGGGGGAGCACGTCCCCAACAGCCCCTTCCAGGTCATGGTGAGTGACACTGGGGAGGAAAAGGGGGGGAAATGAGGAAGAAATGGGGAAAATGAGGTGCAAAGTGGGATTTATTGAGTGTTATGGGGTGGACTGGGGGGAAAGTGATGAAATATGGGGGAAAATGGGGTGAAAAATGGGGCAAGACTGGGAATTGTGAGGATGATGGGGTGGAAATGATGAAATTGGGTCTGGGGGGGTTTTTGGGGCGCTCTGACCCTCGGTGCCCCCCCAGGGCCACGGACCGGCCACTGCTGGGGGTCAACGGGCTGGACATGGCCGGGCTGAGACCCTTCGACCTCGTCATCCCCTTCACCATCAAGAAGGGCGAGATCACGGGTGAGGGGGGGCTGGGGGGACCCCGAAAACTGCCCAAAAACTGATCCAGAACAGCTCCGAAATCGGCCCCAAAATACAAAAAAAAAAATCGGTTCAAAATACCGCAGAATAGGCCTGAAAATGCCTCAAAATCGGCCCCAAAATCCCTTCAATTCAGCCCCCAAAAATCAGCCTCAAAACCAGCCCAAAAACATCTCAAAATTGGCCCAAAAAATACCACAAAATCACCCTTAAAATTAGCCCCGAAATATCTCAAAATCCTCCCAAAATTACCTCAAATTCAGCCCCAAAACCAGCCCAAGAATGCCCCAAAATAGCTCAAAATGAGCCCAGAAATCCCTCTGAGTGTCCCCAGGTGTCCCAGGTGTCCCCGGTGACGCCAGGTGTGTCCCCAGGTGAGGTGAGGATGCCCTCGGGCAAGGTGGCCACCCCGGACATCACGGACAACAAGGACGGCACGGTGACCGTGCGCTTCGCCCCCAGCGAGGCCGGGCTGCACGAGATGGACATTCGGTGTGACAGCATCCACATCCCTGGTACGGGGGGATTCGGGGGGATTCGGGGGGATTCGGGGGGATTCGGGGTGTCTGGAACCCCGGGGGAGCAGCCAGGAGTGAGTTTTGGGGGGATTTGGGGGGGATTTTGGGGTTTTTTTTGGGGGGGTTTTGGCCGCACGAGATGGATGCTCGCTGTGACAGCATCCACATCCCTGGTACCCGGATTTGGGGGATTTTGGGGGGATTCTGGTGGATTTTTTTTGGGGGGACATTTGGGGATTTTTTAATTGTTATTTGGGGATTTGTTACCTTGTTTGGGGATTTTTTGTATTTATTTATTTGTTTGTTTGTTTGTTTACTGGGATTTTTTGGGGGATTCTGGGAGTGTTTTCCTCCCCCCGCACCAATTGTCCGTGGATTTCAGGGTTGGTTTGGGGGGTCTGTGTCCCCATGGGGGGTGTGGGGACAGTGTGGGGGGTGTGGGGACAGTGTGGGGGGTGTGGGGACAGTGTGGGGGTGTCCCCTGACCCCCCCGTGTCCCCCCAGGCAGCCCCCTGCAGTTCTATGTGGATTATGTGAACAGCGGCCACGTCACGGCCTACGGGCCCGGCCTGAGCCACGGCACAGTGAACCGGCCAGCCAGCTTCACTGTCAACACCAAGGACGCTGGAGAGGGTGGGCACACCTGGGCACACCTGGGCACACCTGGGGACACACCTGGGCACACCTGGGGGATGGGGGACACACCTGGGGGATTGGGGCACGGCACAGTGAACCGGCCAGCCAGCTTCACTGTCAACACCAAGGACGCTGGAGAGGGTGGGCACACCTGGGCACACCTGGGGGACACACCTGGGGACACACCTGGGCACACCTGGGGACACCTGGGGACACACCTCGGGGATTGGGGCGCACCTTGGGGGACACTTGGGGACACTTGACCTTGTCCTTCCCCCAGAGCACTGTCCCTGTCCCCCCGTCCCCTGACAATGTCCCCGATGTCCCCAGGGGGGCTGTCCCTGTCCCAGGGGGGCTGTCCCTGTCCCCAGTGTCCCCAATGTCCCCCAATGTCCCCAATGTCCCCCGTGTCCCCAGGGGGGCTGTCCCTGTCCCCAGGGGGGCTGTCCCTGTCCCCAGGGGGGCTGTCCCTGTCCCCAGTGTCCCCAATGTCCCCCGTGTCCCCAGGGGGGCTGTCCCTGGCCGTCGAGGGCCCCTCCAAGGCCGAGATCAGCTGCCAGGACAACGGGGACGGCACCTGCTCCGTGTCCTACCTGCCCGTGCTGCCCGGGGACTACGGCATCGTGGTCAAATACAACGACAAGCACATCGCGGGGAGCCCCTTCACCGCCAGGATCACGGGTAAAAAAACGGCCAAAACCGGGAAAAACGGGTGGAAAACGGGGAAAACGGGTGAAAAAACGGGAAAAAATCCCCCCCAAAAAACCCTGAACACACAGCTGGGGTCGGGGGCACATCGCGGGGAGCCCCCTTCACGGCCAGGATCACGGGTAAAAAACACGGAAAATCGGGAAAAAAACCGAAAAAATGGAAAAAAAAAAACGAAAAAAAAAAGAGTGCTGCCTCGGTGACCCCACTGAGCCTTCACTGTCCCTGTGTCCCCTGACTGTCCCCTGACTGTCCCCGTGTCCCCAGGTGACGATTCCCTGCGCCAGTCCCACCTCAAGGTCGGAGCCTCGGCCGAGATCCCGCTGGACATCGGCGAGAGTGACCTGAGCCAGCTGAGCGCCACCGTCAGCGCCCCCTCGGGCCGGCGGGAGCCGTGCCAGCTGAAACGGCTGCGGAACGGCCCACCTGGGTGAGGGGACACCCTGGGGACACCCTGGGGACATCATTGGGGGCATTGGGGACACCCTGGGGACAATGGGGACACCCTGGGGACACTGGGGACACAGAGCCGTGCCAGCTGAAACGGCTGCGGAACGGCCACCTGGGTGAGGGGGACACCCTGGGGACATCATTGGGGACATTGAGGATGTTGTACCCTGTATCCCTGTCCCTGTCCCCTCACTGTCCCTGTCCCCAACGTGTCCCTGTGTCGCTGTCGCTGTCCCCTCTCTGTCCCCTCTCTGTCCCCTCGCTGTCCCCTCGCTGTCCCCTCACTGTCCCCGTCCCCGCAGGGATCTCGTTCGTGCCCCAGGAGGTGGGGGAGCACCTGGTGCACGTCACGCGTGGGGGGCAGCCCCTGGCCCGCAGTCCCCTGGCTGTCACCATCAGCCAGGCCGAGCTCGGTGACGCCTCCCGGGTGCGGCTCAGGGGGCCCGGCCTGAGCGAGGGGACGACGTTCCAGCCCGCCCAGTTCACCATCGACACCCGCGAGGCTGGTGCGGACTGGGAGCACTGGGAGGGGACGGGGAGGGGATTTGGGGGCACTGGGAGGGGATTTGGGAGCACTGGGAGGGACTGGGAGGGGATCTGGGGACACTGGGAGGGGATTTGGGAGGGACTGGGAAAGACTGGGAGGGACTGGGAGGGGGACGGGGAGGGGATTTGGGGGCACTGGGAGGGACTGGGAGGGACTGGGAGGGGATTTAGGGTCACTGGGAGGGACTGGGATGGGTTTTTGGTTTTTTGGGTACTTTGGGTTACTTTTGGGGTATTTAGGCTTTAATTAATACGACATTGCAGATTTTGGGATTTGGGGATTTCTGGGTGGGTTTTTGGGGTTTTTGGGGTTTTTGGGCTCAGCCCTGGCCCCGCGGCCCCCCCAGGGTACGGGGGTCTCAGCCTGTCCATCGAGGGGCCCAGCAAGGTGGACATCACCACGGAGGAGCTGGAGGACGGCACGTGCCGAGTGTCCTACTGCCCCACCGAGCCCGGCAACTACATCATCTCGGTGAAATTCGGGGAGCAGCACGTGCCCGGTGAGCCCGGGGACTGGGGGGGACTGGGAGGGGACTGGGGGGGGACTGGGAGGGGATTGGGAGGGGACTGGGGGGACTGGGAGGGGACTGGGAGGGGATTGGGGGGGACTGGGAGGGGATTGGGGGGGACTGGCAGGGGATTGGGGGGACTGGGAGGGGATTTGAGGGGACTGGGAGGGACTGGGAGGGGACTGGGAGGGGATTGGGAGGGACTGGGGGGGACTGGGAGGGGACTGGGGGGGGACTGGGGGGGACTGGGGGAGACTGGCAGGGGATTGGGAGGGACTGGAAGGGGACTGGAAGGGGACTGGGAAGGACTGGGAAGGAATTTGGGGATACTGGGAGGGACTGGGGATGGATTGGGAGGGAACTGGGAGAGGATTAGAGGGGATTGAGGGGGCACCGGGAGGGGATTTGGGGACATTGGGAGGGCCGGGGGTGCCTGGGGGGTTTTGGGGGTCCCCACTGACCCCGCCCCCCCCAGGGAGCCCCTTCTCGGTGAAGGTGACGGGGGAGGGCGGGTCCGCGAGAGCATCACCCGGCGGCGCCGCGCCCCCCCCGAGGCCAGCGTGGGGACCCCCTGCGACCTCAGCCTCAAAATGCCCGGTGAGACCGGGGGGGAGCCGGGGGGTTCGGGGGTCCTGGAAGCTGTCAGGGGGTCCCTGAGCGTCCCTGGAGGTGTTTGGGGGGTCCCCGGGGGAGTTTTGAGGGGTCTCCATCTCTGAGGTGACAGCACAGGTGACAAAAAAGGAACATTTCCAATGTCCCATGGTTTACCCCAGTTAACCCATTTTCACCCCCAATAACCCAGTTTTTCCTCATTTTTCCCCATTTTTCCCCATTTCTCCCAGAGCTCTCCATCTCCGAGGTCTCGGCCCAGGTCACCGTTCCCACATTTCCAATAACACAATTTTTTTCTCTGTTTTTTTCTCTGTTTTTTCTCTGTTTTTTCTCTATTTTTTCCCCATTTTTCCCCATTTCCCCCCATTTTCTCCCCAGAGCTCTCCATCTCCGAGGTCTCGGCCCAGGTCACCGTTCCCACATTTCCAATAACCCAATTTTTTTCTCTGTTTTTTCTCTATTTTTTCTCTGTTTTTTTTCTCCATTTTTTCCCCATTTTCACCCCCAATAATCCGTTTTTTCCCCATTTTCCCCAGAGCTCTCCATCTCCGAGGTCTCGGCCCAGGTCACCGGCCCCTCGGGCCAGCCCGTGGCCTCGCAGGTGCTGCCGGGGGCGGGGGGCACGGTCGGGGTCCGGTTCGTGCCGCAGGAGACCGGAGCCCACCGGGTCAGCGTCAAGGACCGGGGCCAGCACGTGCCCGGGAGCCCCTTCCAGTTCACCGTGGGACCCCTGGGAGAGGGGGGCGCCCACAAGGTCCGGGCTGGGGGCCCGGGGCTGGAGCGAGCCGAGGCCGGGACCCCCGGTGAGGAAACGGGGGGGAAAAAATGGGGGGGAAAATCCAAAAACCAGAGCGGGAAAGTGGAAAAATGGGGCAAAGAGAACAGAAATGTGGGGGTGGAGCCGAAAAATGGGGGAGGAAACTCAAAATACGGAGTGGGAACCTAAAAAATGGGGCAGAGACACCAAAAAACCCCAAAGATGGGGGCTCCGTGTGCTTTAGGGGGGGATCTATGGGGTTGGGGGTTTTCGGGCTGTTTTTGGAGCGGTTTTTGAGGTTTTTTGGAGCGGTTTTTGGGCGGTTTTGGGGTTTTTTTTGGGTTTCTCACCCCGTGTCCCCCTCCCCAGCCGAGTTCAGTATCTGGACCCGCGAGGCCGGGGCCGGGGGTCTCTCCATCGCCGTCGAGGGTCCCAGCAAGGCCGAGATCGCCTTCGAGGATCACAAGGACGGCTCCTGCGGGGTCTCCTACGTGGTGCAGGAGCCCGGTGAGGGCCGGGGGGGTCTGGGGGGGATTTTGGGGTTTTTGGGGCGGGATTTTTGGGTTTTTGGGGTGGGGTTTTGGGGTTTTTGGGGCGGGATTTTTGGGGTTTTGAGGTGTTTCCCTCATCCCTTTCCCGCAGGTGACTATGAGGTGTCAGTGAAGTTCAATGACAGAGCCCGAGTTTTGGGGTTTTTGGGGCGGGATTTTGGGGTTTTTGGGGCGGGGTTTTTGGGGTTTTGAGGTGTTTCCCTCATCCCTTTCCCGCAGGTGATTATGAGGTGTCAGTGAAGTTCAATGACAGAGCCGAGTTTTGGGGTTTTTGGGGTGGGATTCTGGGGTTTTTGGGGCGGGGTTTTTTGGGGTTTTTGGGGCGGGGTTTTTGGGGTTTTGAGGTGTTTCCCTCATCCCTTTCCCGCAGGTGATTATGAGGTGTCAGTCAAGTTCAATGACGAGCACATCCCCGAGAGCCCCTTCGTGGTGACGGCCGCGGCCCCGAGCGACGCCGCGCGGCGCCTCACTGTTTCTAGCCTTCAGGTGAGGCACCTGGAGACCCCAAAAAACCCCAAAAAACCCAAAAAAAACCACCACAGAACCCCCTGCAGAGCGGGGGGGGCCCGGCCAGCGCAGCCCCCAAACGGCGGGGGGGGGGTTGGGGACGGGTTTGGGGTTTGTAGGGGAAGTTTTGGGGTTTTTAGGGGAAGATTTTGGGGTTTTAGGGAAGATTTTTGGAGTTTTTTAGGGGAAGTTTGGGGTTTTAGGGGAGGATTTTGGGGTTTTTAGGAGAAGTTCTGGGTTTTTTTGGGGAGGATTTTGGGGTTTGCAGCAGGGGCAGTTTGGGGATTTTTCGAGGCCGTTTTTTGGGACCTGTAGGAGCAGATTTGGGGATTTTTAAGAAGAGATTTTAGATGTGGGAGCAGTTCTTGGGGTGCCCAGAGAAGTTTTTGGGATATTTCAGTCAATTTTTGGGGTGCCAGGGCCAGTTTTGGGATACCCAGAGCAGTTTTGGGGGTGTCCAGGTCAGTTTTTGGGGTTCCCGGGTCAGTTTTTGGGATATTTTAGTCAGTTTTGGGATATCTCAGTCAGTTTTTTGGGGTGTCCAGGTCAGTTTTTAGGGTTCCCAGATCAGTTTTTGGGGTTCCCAGATCAATTTTTGGGGTGTCCAGGTCAGTTTTTTGGGGTGCCCAGGTCAGTTTTGGGTGTCCAGGTCAGTTTTTGGGGTGTCCGGGTCAGTTTTTGGGGTTCCCAGATCAGTTTTGGGGGTGTCCAGGTCAGTTTTTTGGGGTTCCCAGGTCAGTTTTTGGGGTGTCCAGGTCAGTTTTGGGATATCTCAGTCAGTTTTTGGGGTGCCCAGGGTCAGTTTTTGGGGTCCCTGCGCTGGCCCAGCCCCCCAGCCCGGGGGTCTCGGGGTCTCTCTCGTGTCTCTGATAAAGGCTTTGAACAGGGGGGGGGCCGGGGGGGGTTTAACGGGACCCAGCGGGGCCCAAAATTCCCCAAAATTCCCCCAAAACCTTTCGGGGTCCCCCGCTGGCTCCCGTTAAACCCCCCCAGCCCCCCAAGGTAAGTGGGGTTCAGGGGGGGACCCCAAAATTCCCCCCCACCCCTTTAGGGACCCTCAAACCCCTCCCCCCCCTCCTTCGGATTTGTGGGGGGAAATCCCAAAAAACAAAAATTTGGGATTTTTGGGGTTTGGGGCTCCCCACTGGGGGTTCTGAGGGGGGAGGGGTTGGGGGTCCCCACTCCCCCAAAAATCTTTGGGGCTGAGGATTTGGGATTTCCTGACCCCTCTCCCCCCCAAAAAAAACAAAAAAAACTTTTTGGGATGAAGATTTTGGGTTGTTCTTCCTCCCAAAAATATTCGGGGATGAGGATTTGGGGTTGTAAAGTTTTGGGAGGGGGATTTGGGGTCGGGGTGGGAATTTTTTGGGGGTTGTTTTCTCTCCTCCCAAAAAAAAAAAAAAAAAATTTGGGATGAGGTTTTGGGTTTTCCAAACCCCCGAAATTTTTGGGATGAATTTTTGGGTCGTTCTGCCCCTCCCTGGCATTTCTGGGATGAGGATTTTGGCCTCTCCCCTCCCCAAATTTAAATTTTTTTTTGTTGGTTTTTTTTGGGTTTTTTTTACCCCTTTGGGCGTTTTTTTGGGGGTCCCAAAACCTGAAAAAACCTGAACTTCTCCCACCCCCACCCCAAAATTTGGGTTTTTCTGGGGATTTTTTGGTTTTGTTTTTTTTTTTTTCTGGTATTTTTTGAGGAGGGGGGGTGGGATATTTTCGGGGTTTTTTTGGGGGGGAAGGGTTTGGGGTTTTTTGTTGATTTTTTTGGGTTTTAATTGTTGATTTTTTTTTGGTTTTTCAAAATTTCTGGGGGGGGGTTATTTTGAGGTTTTTGTGGGATTTTTTTTCCAGAGGTGTTTTGTTTATTTGGAATTTTTTGTTTGTTTATTTGGAATTTTTTAGGTTTTTTGGAGTTTTTGAGATTTCTTTGGAGTTTTTTTGGAATTTTTCTTTTTTTTTTTTCCAGTTTCTTTGGGGTTTTTTGGGTGTTTTTGGTTTTTTTGGGGGGATGTTTTGTTTTTCTTTTTCCTTTGGGTTTTTTGGGGGAATTTCTTTGGTTTTTTGGGGGGTTCTTTTTGTGTGTGTTTTTGGTTTTTTTCTGTTCCTTTTGGGGTTTGGGGAGGTTTTTGGGGTTTGTTTTTTTGGGGCTTGGTTTTTTGTTTTGTTTTTTTTTGTTGTTGTTGGTGGTGTTGTTTTTTTTTTTTTCCTTTTCTTTGGGGTTTTTTTTAATTTGTTTTTCCTTTTTGGGGTTGGGTTTTTTCTGTTACTTTTGGGGGTTTTCTTTAGGATTTTTTGTTTGTTTGCTTTTCTCTTCCTTTGGGTGATTTCCTTGGGCTTTTTTCTTTTCTTCATTATTTTTTGGGGTTGGATTTCTCTGTGATTTTTTTTCGCTGTTTCTCCTCTTCCTTTTCCATTTTTTCCCCCTTTTCTCTCCTCCGGCCCCCTGCCTGTTCTGTCTCCCCGGGGCTCGGGTTTTCTCCCGGATTTTGGGGATTTTTTTTTATTTTTTTTTCCCGGTTTTGGGGGTTCCTGACGCGTTTCCCCCGCAGGAGTCGGGGCTCAAGGTTCACCAGCCGGCCTCGTTCGCCGTCAGCCTCAACGGGGCCCGGGGGGCCCTGGACGCCAAAGTGCACAGCCCCTCGGGGGCCCTGGAGGAGTGCCACATCTCCGAGGTCACCCCAGGTGAGGGGCACCCCGGAGCCCGGGGCTGCACCCCAAAAAAAAACCCGAAAAAACGGGGTGTTCCTAGGAAAAAATCTAAAGATTCCGCCCAAAATCCGCAAATTCCGCCCCGAAATCCGCAAATTCCGCCCCGAAATCCGCAGATTCCGCCCCAAAATCCGCAAATTCCGCCCCGAAATCCGCAAATTCCGCCCCAAAATCCGCAAATTCCGCCCCGAAATCCGCAAAATTCCGCCCCAAACTCAGCAAATTCCGCCCCAAAATCCGCAAATTCCGCCCCGAAATCCGCAAATTCCGCCCCGAAATCCGCAAATTCCGCCCCAAAATCCGCAAAATTTCGCCCCCAAATCCGCCCCCTTCCCACCCCTGGGGCGCTGTCCACAGCTCCGGGGTCACCCCAGGTGAGGGGCACCCAAAAATCTGGGGTTGGACCCCCCCAAAAAAAAAAACAGAAAAAAATTGTGTTTTCCTATAAAAATCTATGCAAGTTTCCGA
>NC_142276.1:216769-280917 GCF_052056855.1 Sturnus vulgaris
TACCAAAATACTCCACAGAAAGCCGAAATTCCACCTGAGGGACGGAATTCCCCTCAGGACCCCAAATTCCCCTCAGAAACTCAAAATTCTCCCAGGGACAACAAAATCCCCTCAGGGATCCCAAATCCTCCGGCAGGGACTCCAAAAATCACTCAGGAACTCCAAAATCACCTCAGGATCCCCCAAAATCCCCCCCCCTGGATTGTCCATCCTGAGCTCTCCGGCCGCCCCACTCCCAAGATGACCCCTCCAAAATTCCCCAAAATCCACCCTAAAACCCCTCCAAATCCCCCCAAAATCCACCCTAAAACCCCTCAAAATCCCCTCAAAATCCCCCCAAAGCCCCCCGTACCGTGGGTGGTCAGCAGGGCTCTCTCTGGCCGCCCCATCCCCAGGATGACCACTCGCTCCAGCCAGGCCGGGCTGGACATGGACCCGCGGGGGTCAGCGGAGCTGGGGGGGACAGGTGGGTCATGGGGGGGTCACAGCCCCCCAAAATCCCCTCAAATCCCTCCAAAAATCCCCCCAGACCCATCAACCCCATCCCCGACAGCGCCCAGGACAAACAGCGGGGTTGGGGGGGGTCTTGGGCAGGGAGGGTTGGGGGATTTTTTTGGGCTGTTTTGGGGATATTTTAGCGCATTTTTTGGGGAATTTCGGGGCCATTTTTGAGGTATTTTAGGTATCTTGCCGTAAGGGTTCCTAGGGGTTGTTTTGGGTGGATTTTGGGGTATTTTCAGTATTTGGGGCTGTTTTCCCCCCCTGACGTTTTCCCGCCCTTTTTCCCCCCCTCACGTTTTTCCCGCCCTTTTTCTCCCCCTCACGTTTTCCCGCCCTTTTTCTCCCCCTCACGTTTTCCCGCCCCTTTTTCTCCCCCTCACGTTTTCCCGCCCTTTTTCTCCCCCCTCACGTTTTCCCGCCCTTTTTCTCCCCCCTCACGTTTTCCTCCATTTTCCCCCCTCACGTTTCCTGCTGTTTTCCCCCTCTGTTTTTGGGGTGTTTTAGGTACCTGGCCCCGAGAGTTTTGGGGCTACCTGGCAGTCAGGGTTACCCTGGTGCTGTTTCAGGCGGGTTTTTGGAATACTTTAGGATACTTTGGAATATTTTGGGGACATTTTGGGTACCTGGAGGTGAGGGTGCCGTTGGCAAAGGCGAAGTGCGGTGCAGGAATTGGTTTTTGGTGGCGTAGTCGAAGCTGACCCCATCATCCAGGTACAGCTCCCCCTGTGCCGTGCCTGGGGGATAAAATGGGGTTTGGGGGGGGTCCCAGGGGGTTTTTGGGAGGTTGGGGGGGTCCTAGGGAGTGTTTGGGGGGTCCCTGGAAGGGATTTTGTGGTCCCGGGGGGGGGTCTTAGAGGATTTGGGGAGGTCCTGAAGGGTTTGAGGGCCGAATGAGGGGTCTGGGGGTGTTTTAAAGGGTCTTGAGGGTCTCGGGGAGGATTTTTGGGGTCCTTGGGGGAAATTCGGGGTCCCTGCACTCACCTGGGGGCTCAGGGCCACGTAGAGGGTGAAGGGTCGCCCCTCATGGCCTCGGTGGAGCGGCGAGGTCGGGTCCTGGCGTGGGATCACCGTCCCTCCCCGCTGGAACACCGGGATCTGGGGGGGCACAGGGGGATCAGCACCCCAAAAAAAACCCACAGAGAATCCCAAAATCCCCCCAAAACCCACACCCAAAAAATCCCCAAATCCCCCGGGTCACACCCAGTGCTTGAGGTGATTTTTACCATTTCCCCCCCACATTGGAACACAGGGATATGGGGGGGATCCAGGAGGTTTTTGGGGGTCCCATGGAAGTTTTGGGGTCTCCAGGGAGAATTTTGGGGTGTTTAGGAGGAGTTTTAGGGTCTCCTGAGGGTTTTGGGGTCCCAGGCCTCCCCCCAAACCCCTTGAGACCCCCCCCCAAAAAACCCACAGTGCTGAGGGTGGTGGGCACATAGAGGGTCTGGGGTGCCTTGTGCTGCTCGTGGGTCTCGTCATCGTACCACACCTGGGGGAGGAAATTTGGGATTCAGGGGGGGTCTTGCACCCCCAAAAAACCCTAAAAAAAAACCCCAAACCCCCTGACTCACCTCTCCCTCCCCGGGCAGGTACACGTGGACCCCACGGGCGCCCTGCTCCGTCACGGGGTGCACCAGCAGCACCCGGTCTGGGGGACAGCGGTCAGCATGGGGAAACCCCCAAACGTGACCCCAAAAGGGATCCTAAAAGGGGCCACAGACCCCAAAAAGGGAGACAGGGACCCTAGAAAAGGGTCAGGGGCTCCCCCTCACCGATCAGGTACTGGTCATCCATGGCGAAGGTCTGGGGGTCGTCCGGGAATTCCATCCACAGGGGCCTGGGGGGGACAGCGGGGATTGGGGTCAGGGGGTTTGGGGTCAGAGGTTTGGGGTCATGGGGTTATTGTGGACAGATTTAGGGTTACCCAGGTAGGTTTCTAGGGTGGATTCGGGGTTTTTGGGTGGATTTGGGGGTTTTTGGGGTCCCTCACCTCATGACAGGGATTCCCTGGCGGTGGCAGTGGGTACAAGGCCGTGTACCACAGCGGGATCAGGGTTATCCCAGGTAAGTTTGCTGTATCTCGGTGGGTTTTTAGGGTGGATTTGGGGGTTTTTGGGGTCCCTCACCTCATGACAGGGATTCCCTGGCGGTGGCAGTGGTACAAGGCCGTGTACCACAGCGGGATCAGGGTTAATCCCAGGTAGGATTTGCTGTATCTCGGGTGGGTTTTTGGGGTGGATTTGGGGTTTTTGGGGTCCCTCACCTCATGACAGGGATTCCCTGGCGGTGGCAGTGGTAGAAGGCCGTGTACCACAGCGGGATGAGGGCGTAGCGGCGCCGCAGGGCCACCCTGACCAGCTCCAGGTGCTCGGGGCGCAGCAGCCACGGCTCCCTCCGTGCCGTGTCCAGGTGAGCGTGGGCGCGGAAGAACGGCTGGAACGCCCCCGCCTGGTACCAGCGCACCTGCAGCTCCGCACCCGGGTTCTGGAAAAATCCACCCACGTCCGCTGCGAGTGGGACAGCGTGGGAGTGAGCCTGGAGCCTGAGACTGAGCCTGAGCCCAGCCTGGGTCCCGATTCTGAACCAGCCTGGGTCCTGATCCTGATCCTGATCCCAATTCTGGTCCTGACTCTGATCCCAGCCTGGGTCCTGATTCTGTTCCCAGCCTGGATCCTGGTCCCAGATCTGGGATCTCTTGATTCCAGCCCAGATCCCAATCCTGGTCCTGGTCCTGGTCCCAATCTTGGTCTCAATCCCAATCCTGATCCCAATCCTGGTCCCATTCCCATTCCTGATCCCAGCTCTGATCCAAACCCTGACCCCATTTGCTATCCCATATCCCATACCCCAACCCCTGAGCCCATTCCCAGCGCTCCCAGTGCTCCCAGTTTGCCTCACCCCCGCAGAAGGCCAGCCCGGCCAGCCCGAAGCTCAGGCACATGGGGATGGAGATCCGCAGATGGTCCCACTCTGCCGTGTTGTCCCCGGTCCAAACGGCGCCTGGGGGGTTTGGGGGGGGTCAGGGGGGGTTCCCCTCGATCCCGACCACCCCCCGAATTCCAGGATTTGCCCAAAATCCCGGCTTTTTCCCCCCCCCCCCAGCCCTCACCGTAGCGCTGGAGCCGGCGAAGAAGGCGCGGCTGAGCACGAAGGGCCGGAGCCGCCCCCCCGAGCGCCGGATCTGCCCCTCGGCCGTGGCCTTGTGCTGGCAACGGGACAAACGCGGTCAGGAGCCCCGAAACACACCCCAAAACACACCCCAAAACACACCCCAAACGGGCTGGGGGGGGGCTAAAGGGTTTGGGGGCAAAGTAAGGGGGAACTGGGGGGAAATGAGAGCGTTCGGGGGGAGCTAGAAGGGGTTTGGAGGGGATTTAAAATAGGTTTGGGGAGGCCTTAAAGGGGTTTGGGGGGGGTAAAGGGGACTGTGAGGTCCTAAAAGGGTTTGTGGGGCCTTAAGGGGTTTATGGGGTCCTAAAGGCGTTTGAGGGGAATATTTAGAGGGAATTGGGGAGGAAATGAGAGGGTTCGGGGGAACCTAAAAGGGGTTTGGAGGGGATTTAAAATAGTTTTGGGGAGGCCTTAAAGGGGTTTGGGAGGGCTTAAAGGCAATTGTGGGGAAACTGAGGGGGAATTGAGGGGAAATGACCGGGTTTGGGGGAAGGACTTAAAGGGGTTTGGAGGGCTTTGAAGGGGTCTGGAGTTACCGGGAGAGATTTGGGGGGGAAATGAATGAGGAACTGGAGGGCCCCAAAAGGGGTTTGAGAGGGCTCTAAAAGAGTTTGAGGGGCTTTGGGAGGTCGGGATTTTTTTGAGGTCCCCTCTGGGGTTTCGGGGGTGTCCCTGTGGGGATTTTGGCAGTTTTTTTGGGGAGGGGTCTCACCACGTAGAGCCCGTAGAGGTTGTGCAGCTCGCGGTGCTCCCAGCCCCCGAAGTGCCCGCGCGTCCTTGTGCATCGTCACCTCGGGGCCGCTGAACACCGACGGCTCGTTCATGTCGTTCCACGTGAACAGCGCCTCCGTGGAGCCCTGCAGGGGGGTCCCACATCAGCGGGGGACCCCAAGAATGTGGGGGAGAGTCTTAAAATCCCCCCCCCCCCACCCCGGGGGGATCCCCAAAATTGGAGGAAGGGGGATGACCCAAAGCCAAGGTGGGGTCTCCGAAAAGGACCCGAGGGAGAAAGGGGTGGGGAGGGATTTGTGGGGGGTGCCCTGAAATTAGGGAGGGATTGAGGCTCAGGAGGGCCCCCAAAAATCAGCAGGGAAAGCCCAAAAATAGGGGAGGGAGTCCTAAAACCTCCAGGGGACTCCCCAAAGTTCTGCCCAAAAAGATGGTGGTGGTCTCCAAGGGGAGGAGGAAAAGCCCCAGAGGAGGAGGGTGAGATGGGGGAATTTGGGGGAGGTCTGAGAATGCTTTGAGGGGGGTCTCGGGGCTCTGGAGGGGTTCTGGCAGGGTTTTGGGGTGTCTGGCAGGGATTTTGGGGTGTCTGGCAGGGATTTTGGGGGGTCCCCACCTCGTACTGGTCGAAGGCAAACATGTTCGCCCACCACTCGCGCATCTCGGGGTTCGTGAAGTCGGGGTACGCCGAGGAGCCTGGGAGGGCACGGGGGGGGCTTGTGACCCCTCTGCAGACCCCAAAGCCACCCCAGAACCCCCCAATCCCCCTCATCCCCCCTTAACTGGACCAGCACCACCCTTTGTAGCTGTTGCCCTTGCTCTTGATGTGGAACTCCTTGACCGCCCCCAAACCCCCCCCAGAATCCCCTAAAAACCCCTCGGGACCCCCCCAGATCCCCCCCAGCCCCACTGACCGGGCCAGCACCAGCCCTCGTAGTCGTTGCCATCCTTGGTTTTGACGTAGAGGCCTCGAGCCTTCAGCTCGGTGTGCACCCGGTACCCCCCGTCCACCTTGATGTGGGGGGTCCACGATGCTGACCATCTGTGGGGCAGTGACCAGGGGGGCAGTGACCGGGGGGAACGTTCCCAAATTCCCACCCCCCATCCCGATCCCGGACACAAAACCACCCATCATCCCGATCCCGGACACAAAACCACCCAGAACGACCCCAAAAAGCCTTCGTGGGGTCCCCACTGTCACTGTCCGGACAGAGACGACTCCAATTCCCATTCCTGATCCCCATCCCTCTGTCCAGCCCCTTCCTAGTCCCCATTTTTGCCATCCCCCATCCCAATCCCATTCCCAACTGACCCCAAACCCAGACTGAATCCCAATTCCACTCCTGTTCCCAAACCCATCCCCAATCCCCATCCCCACCCTGCACTTCTGGGCTGCCAGCTGCTCCAGCATCCCCCGTGGATTTGGGATTTTTCCAGGATCCCATCCCCATCCTGCATTTCCAGGCCGGCATCCCCCATGGATTTGGGATTTTTCCAGGATCCCACCCCAATCCCAATGCCCATCCCCACCCTTCGTTTCCGGGCCACCAGGTGCTCCAGCATGCCCCGTGGGTTGGGGAATTTGGCAGGGTCCCAGGTGAAGTAGCGTTTGCCGTCGGCGTGCTCGATGTCCAGCCAGATGACGTCCAGGGGCAGCTCGTGCTCCTCGAATCCTCTCTCCACGGCCTCCACGTCCGCCTCGTCCTGGTAATTCCAGCGGCTCTGGTGGTACCCCAGGGAGAACAGGGGGGGCAGCGCCTGCGTGCCTGAGAATGAGGAAAAACAGGAGTGAAACCCCCCAAAATAACCCCAAAAACAGGGCTGGGGATGGGGCAGGGGGGAGAGACCACCTGGAGCGATCCTAGAATTGGGAATGGGGTGCAAATGCCCTGAAATAACCCTAAATACAGCAATGGGGCAGATAAAGCCCCCAAAAAATCACCCTAAAAATGGGAATGAGGCAGGTCGGGGATGGCTGAAAGAGAAAAGCTCCCAGTGTCCCCAGTGCCCATCCCAGTGTTCCCAGTGCCCCACCCCAGTGTCCCCAGTGTCCCCAGTGCCCCATCCCAGTGTCCCATCCCAGTGTCCCCAGTGTCCCATACCAGTGTCCCCAGTGTTCCTAGTGCCCCATCCCAGTGTCCCGTACTGGTCAGTTTTCTGTACTAGTGTCCATATCCCCATCCCAGTGTCCCCAGTGCCCCACCCCAGTGTTCCCAGTGTCCCCAGTGTCCCATACCAGTCAGTCTCCCGTACTGGGCACTGACATCAGCTGGCCCTGGTCCCAGCAGCAGGAACACGTCGATGACGCCGCTCTCGGACATCCAGCGCACCTCGGTCTGGGGGGTCTCACCCCCCCCCTGCATGTAATCCAGGAGCTTCCCAAAAAGGGTCTGGGGGTGGCACAGGGGGTCAGGAACCCCAAATTCCCACTGGGATAAACAGAGACCCCCAAATCCCTCCAGACCACCCCAAAGATCCCCTCTTGGGCTTTCCCAGTGGCGTTGGGAGCTGATGTCCACCCAGGTCTTGGCCCCTCAGAGCCCCCCCCGACCCCCCAGACCCCCCCAAATTCCCCTCCCAGACCTTGCCAGCCGTGTTGGAGCCGATGTCCCCCCAGGATCCCCCCCCAAACCCCCCCAAATTCCCCTCCCAGACCTTGCCAGCCGTGTTGGAGCCGATGTCCACCCAGGTCTCGGCAGCGTTGAGCCAGAAGATGCCGAGGCTGAGGCGGGGCCGGTGGGCGAGCAGCAGGGGCACGGAGCCGTACAGAGCCATGGGGTTGAAGAGCTCGTACTGGAACACGTCCAGGTTGTACAGGCGGTACGGGTCACCCCCCCTGGGGACACCGGGGACACGGCGACAGCCTCAGGGACACTGCCAGGGCGCCAGCGACACCCCCAAGGTGTCACTGTCACCATCACTGTCACCCCCACACAGCGGTGCTGTCACTGCCACCCCGCTGCTGTCACTGTCACCCCTCTGCTGTCACTGCCACCCCGCTGCTGTCACTGTCACCCCGCTGCTGTCACTGTCACCCCTCTGCTGTCACTGCCACCCCTCTGCTGTCACTGTCACCGCCATCCCACAGCGTCGCTGTCCTCCCACGCTGGCACCACCCCCTCAGTGCCACCATCACCCCCATCTTGCTCCTGTATCCCCATGTCCCTGTGTCGTCCCCAATGTCCCCCCAGTGTCCCCGCAGTGTCCCCAGTGTCCCCGCAGTGTCCCCGTGTCCCCGCTCACTCCGTGGGCCGCAGCCGCAGGTTCTCGGCGTGCTCGGGGATGCCGTACACGTGCTCGAATCCAGGCAGGGAGAAATCCAACCCCACCGAGGTGGGTCCTGAGGGCAGGGGGGAGGTCACAGGGGTGCCCCCGTGTCCCCCTCAGTGTCCCCAGTGTCCCCCCGGTGTCCCCACCGTAGGGTTTGCTGTCCGTGTGCGTCTTGAACGTCTCCTCCCACGCCCCCGGCTCCTCCTCGGGCTCTGCTGGAGGCTCCGCGGGCTGGGGGGGGGGGCAAATCCTGTCAGGAATGGGGCGACCCCTCCCCAAAAAAGCGGGGGGTGTTTTTATTTGGGGTGTCCCATCCCAGTGTCCCCCCCCGTCCCTGTCACCTTCTCGCTCTGGGTGCTGCCAGTGCCGTCCTCAGGTCCCTCCTGCGCCGCCCCCTCCTCGCCCGAGGGGTCCTTGGGGGGGTCCCTGCGGGAATTTGGGGTCCTGGGGTGTGGACGGGGGGGGCGACAAGGACACGGGGCACCCCCAGGACCCTGAATTTTGGGGGGACCTGGACCCCCCCCCAGCTGCTCCTGCCCGCTCTGGGGGGTGTGGGGAGGGGGGATCTCCTCATTTTGGGGGGTGCGCAGACCCCCCCTGGCTGCACCTGACCCTTCAATTTGGGGGGGCACAGACCCCCCCCGGCTGCTCAGCAGCAGCCCTCCCCAATTTTGGGGGCCACGGGGGACCCCCCCCAAGCTGCTCCTGCTCCCCCTTTTTGGGGGGGATTTGAAGCCCCCCAGGTGCTCCTGCCCCCTCCCACCGTGATGGGGGGGGGGATCCCTTTTTGAGGGGGCGTCCGGGGGGGGATTGGGGGCGCAGAGACAGCGGCAATTCCATGGATTTACCTACGGAAAAGGCTCTTGATCTTATCCCACACAGAACTAACTTTATCCGCCAGACTGGGGGTGGGGGGCACCAAAACAGAAACACAGAGAGTCAGCGCGGCCCCCCCGGCCCGCGGGGGACCCCCCCTGGGCTTGGGGGGGGGACCCCCAACCCCCCTCTGTGCTCTGGGGACACCCCCCACCCCCCCTGAGCGCTGCCGGCCCCGCTCCCGCTGGGACCAAAGGGCTGGGGGGCGTTTGGGGCTTTTTTGGGGGTGTTTTTTGTTTGTTTTTTGGTGGTTTTCTGGGGCGTTTTGGGTTTTTTTGGGGGGGTGGTAGGGATTTTTTTTTTAGGAGTTTTTTTAGGGGTGTTTTTGAGGTTTTTTTGGGAGTGTTTTCGGGTCACTCACGAGTCCCGGCGGCGCCGCTGGTGCTCGAAGACGAGGAGGCCGCGGGCGTTGACGCTGCAGAGCAGCTCCCGCTGCCGCAGCAGGTCCAGGCGGAACGGCCGCTCTGTCACCAGCAGCCGGTGTCCCCCGGGGCCCAGCGACAGCTCCAGGGTCCCCTCGTCACGGCCCGTCACCTCCAGCCTGGGGACAGCGGCCCTCAGGGCGTGGCGGTGCCCCCATGTCCCCTGTCCCCTCACCTTTGAGGGGGTGGCGGTGTCCCCTGTCCCCCCCCTGTCCCCTCACCTCTCGGCAGGTGGCTCCCCCAGCAGCAGTCAGGGGGTGGCGGTGTCCCCTGTCCCCCCCCGTCCCCTCACCTCTCGGCAGGTGGCTCCCCCAGCAGCAGTCAGGGGTGGCGGTGTCCCCTGTCCCCCCCTGTCCCCTCACCTCTCGGCAGGTGGCTCCCCAGCAGCACGTCGGGGCACCTGGAAGCGGGGTCGGAGCGGGGCCAGCTCCTGGATGCGCAGGCGAGTGACGTTCCCAGTGAGCCCCCACACCTCCAGCAGCAGCGGCACCTGTGGGGAGGGGACATTGTCACCTGGGGCACGGGGACAGGGTCACCTGGGAGCCCCCACACCTCCAGCAGCAGCAGCACCTGCGCAGGGGGGACAGGGACAAGGACACCTGGACAGCCCCAGGGTCACCTGGGGAGCACCTGGAGCACCCACATTTGCAACAGGTGGGACATGGGGTGAATGAAGGGACGTGGGGCCGCCTGGGGGTCACCCCCCCTGCAATGGTGGGGGACAGAAGGACACGGCTCAGGTGTGGGGTCACGCACACCTGGAACAAGCGGGACAGGGACACGGCCAAAGTGTCACCTTGCAAAAGGAGGGACAACGGTCAGGTGGCACCTGGACATCTGGGAAAGGCGGGGGGCAGGGACACAGACCCCTCCATGAGCGTCCTGTCCCCTCACCTGGGTGACCTCACTGACACCTGGATCCTGTGACCCCCCCTGTCCCCTCACCTGGGTGACCTCATTGACACCTGGATCCTGTGACCCCCCCCTGTCCCCTCCTGTCCCCTCACCTGGGTGACCTCATTGACCAGTTGGATTTTGGCCACGTCGGGGCCGAGCTCCAGCGATTCCAGCAGTGCCCGGTACGGGGAATTCCCGGGCTGGATCCGCCGCTGCCGCCTGCAGGGGGGCACAGGGGGGGACACCGGCCCTGAGTGACCCCCCCGGGCCGTTCCCCCCCCTCCCCAGGTGTGTCCCCCCCTCCCCAGGTGTGTCCCCCCCCTCCCCAGGTGTGTCCCCCCCTCCCCAGGTGTGTCCCCCGCTCTCCACACCTGCAGAAGCCGCTCTGCTCGCAGGTCTTGAAGTTGCTGCGGTCGACGGCGAGCGCGGCCCCGAGGCACAGGGTCACCCACAGCGGCCACCTGGGGGGCACGGCGGTGTCAGGGACCCCAAAAACGGCGGGAGACCCCCCAAAACCCCCCTCAGGTGGGCACGGGGAGGTTCAGGAGCACCCAAATCCCATCTGGGGGAAGCAGGGAAAGGAATGGAGGGGTCAGGGAGACCCAAAATCATCGGTAGCGGGGGTACAGGGACCCTCTCCTAAAAATAGCTCAGGTGTGAACAGGGTCCCCCAAATGGCATCAAGGGGACCCTAAAAACCAGCCGGGAGGACATGGGGGGACACTGAGGGCAGCCAGAGCCGGGGTAGGGACCCCAAAAACCCGCGGGGGGGCACAGGGACCCCCGAACCCCACCTGGAGGCAGCACGGGGGGAACATGGGGGGGGTCACAGAGCGGATCCAGGAGGATCCCGGGGGGGTTTTGGGCGGGAGGGTCCCACAGGGGTTTGGGAGGGGGGGGGGTCGGGGGTGTGGGGGGGGCTGGAGTGGGGCTGGGCCGCAACCCAGGCCCGGGCGCTTGGGGGGTCCCGGGCGCCCCAGGCTCGGGCGGGGGGCTCCCGGTGGGGGTCCCGGAGGGTTTTTGGGGCAGGGGGTTCCCGTGGGGGGGTCGGGGGTGACATCGGGGGAGTCCCATGGGGGGGGTGGGGGGGGGGGGTCGGGGCCCCTGGCGCGCGCTCACCGCCCCGGCGCTGCCGCCATCTTGGATCCGGCCTGACCTTTGACCCCGCCCCCGGCCCGACGCCGCCGCCTCCCATTGGCTGCGGGGAGCCCCGCCCTTCTCCCAGACCAGGACACGCCCCCTCGCTGTGTTCCCGCCTTACCTGGTTACCGGGGAGACGGAGAGCCCGCTCTCCTCGTGTTTTGATTCGCGTGCGAGACTTGAGCGACGGCAGCGCAACCCAATCGGAGCGGGGCCCGGGGAAGAGGCGGGAACGCACCGTGAGGGCGGAACAGGAGCCCAATGAATGCGCGGGAAGGCTGAGTGACAATCCGCTCACCCAATCAGAATCGTGCTTTCGCCCGGGGCCGCGCCCCCGAGCGCTTCCGCGGCAACGCCCCGCCTCTGTGCTCATGGCAACCACCGCCCTGGCGACCGCGGCCCGCCCTTTTCCCAGCAGCCATTCAGCAGCGCGCATTCCAGAGTGGCGGCAACCGCAGCCAATCAGCAACCGAGTCTGGCTCCGCTCGGCGAGGTCAAATTGAGTGACAGGTGAATTAACCAATGAGAGCGGAGCGGCGGGCACGCCAGCCCGCCAATCAGCGCGGGGGGGCGGGGCGTCAGGAGGCCGCGGCTTTGTGGTGAGCGGGGCCGGGGGCGCTGGGGGGGAACTGGGACAAACTGGGGCCAACTGGCACGGACTGGGGGCGAGCGGGACTCGCGGGGCCGTGCTGGGCCACGCTGGGACTGACTGGGGCTCACTAGGATTGACTGGGATGGGCCCGTCCGGGATTGACTGGGACCCGATTGGTGACACAGGGCCAAACTGGGATTGGTTGAGATGGGCCCCAGCGGGCCCGGCCGAACCCTACTGGGATTGACTGGGCCGCACTGGGATTGCCCAGCCGGACCAGCTCCTCTCCCTGTGTCCCTTCCACCCCCCATTTCTTCCCCAGCCGCCCCCCGGGAATCCCGGGGTCACCGATTCCTCTTTTCCTCTCGCCCAGCCCCTTTGTCAGCCCCCATTCCCTCCCCAGACCCCCGGAATTCCAAACCGCTGATCCTCCCATTCCCCCCTCCCCAATTCAATCGCGCCCAGCCCGATGGAGTTCCCCGAGCACTAACCCCTCATTTTCCCCTGTTTTTTTCTCCTGTTTCCCCCACTTTCCCCGCAGCCCGATGGAGTTCCCCGAGCACAGCCGGCAGCTGCTGCGGGGGCTGCGGGAGCAGCGCTCCCGGGGGATCCTGTGCGACTGCACGGTGCTGGTGGGCAGCGCGCCCTTCCCCGCGCACCGCGCCGTGCTGGCCGCCTGCAGCTCCTTCTTCCACCTGTGCTACGCCGAGCCGGGAGGCGCCGGAGGGGCTCGGGGGGCCGTGGTGGCCCTGAACAGCGACATCGTGACCGCTCCGGCCTTCGCGCTGCTGCTGGAGTTCATGTACGAGGGGAGGCTGGCGCTGGCGGCGCCGCTCGAGGACGTGCTGGCCGCCGCCAGTTACCTGCACATGAACGACGTGGTCAAGCTGTGCAAGAAGAAGCTGCAGGCGCGGGGTCCGGCCGAGGCCGACAGCACCAAGCGCGAGGAGGACGCCCCCAGCCCGCCCCCGCCGCAGCCCCCGCCGCAGCCCCCGCAGCCCCCGCTGGGCGACGCGGGGACCCCGCCGGAGCCGCCGCTGGTGGACGCGGCCGACACGACCCAGCCCGGGGTGGGGGGCGAGCGACCCCCGCCCAGCCCCAGCAGCTCCAGCGAGGCCGCGCCGGGACCCGGGGCCGCCCCCCCCTCCGCGGGCGGGGGTCCCTGGGCCGCGCCCCCCGCCCCGCTCGGTGCCATCAAGGCCGAGGCCATCGTGATCTCGGACGAGGAGCCCGACGGCGCTCGCCGCCCCCCCGCGCCCCCTCCCCCGCCGCCGCCGCCGCCGCCGCCTCCGGCGCCTGCCCCGCCCCGAGCGCCGGGATTTGGGGAGGGGGCGGCGCTGGGCCCGGCGCTGGGGGGGCTGCGGGAGCCGCTGTTCCTGGCGCCGCTGGAGCCCCGCGGGGGCTTCGGGCTGTTCGCCGAGGAGGCCCCGACGTGCCCAACGTGCGGCAAGACGTTCTCGTGCTCGTACACGCTGCGGCGCCACGCCACCGTGCACACCCGCGAGCGGCCCTACGAGTGCCGCCACTGCCTGCGCTCCTACACGCAGTCCGGGGACCTGTACCGGCACGTCCGCAAGGCCCACAGCCACGGCGGGCCCGCCCGCGGCCCCCGCGACCCCGCCCGCGACGGCGACAACCCGCCCTGACCGCCGCACCCGCCCGGGGAACGGGGACGGACCGAGCGGAGCGGGGCGGCAACGGCGGGGATTGGACGGGGCCACCGGGATGGGGACATCTGCTGTGACCGGGGACACCGGGACGGGAACATCTGACCTGACCGGGGACACCGGTACTGGAACATCTGGCCTGACCGGGGACACCGGGACTGGGACATCTGGCGTGACCGGGGATACCGGGACTGGGACACCTGTACTGCCCTGAGCCACCGGACTGTGGCACCTGCTGTGACCGGGATGGTGACAACGAGCGCTGACCGGGACCCCCGGGATCCTCGGGACCTCCGGGACCGCGACCCCGCCCCGGGGGGAACCGGAGGGATTTGGGGGCGTGGTCCCCGGTGTGGGCGTGGCCTCGCGCGGGTGTACGGGGGGTCGCGTGCGAATAAAGCGACGCTGGACACTGGCGATGGGCGGAGTTTGGAGGGGGCGTGGCCTCGAATGCCCCCGCCCATTGGCCGCGGTTCCGTTCGGTTGCCGAGCGGGGGCAGCGCCCCCTGGCGGCCGGGAGGACCTCGGGGCAGCCCCCAGGCCTGACTCGGCGCCGTCCCAGTCCATCCCAGTCCGTCCCAGTCCATCCCAGTCCCCCCCAGTCCATCCCAGTCCCCCCCAGTCCATCCCAATCCCATCCCAGTCCATCCCAGCGCACCCCACAAGCCTTAAACCACTTTAATCACAAAAATAGACTCTGTGCGGCGGCTCCTATAAAAAGGGGGAGGGTCTGGGGAGGGGCGGGCGCCCCCTCCCCGTGTCAGGAGCAGGCGGGGGGGTCGCGGCACGGGGGGCGCACCCCGAAGAAGGCGGGCTCGGTCAGGGGGTGCAGCAGCAGCAGGAAGCCCAGCACCCCCAGCAGGTACGCGGGGAGCAGCGCCCGGCGCCGCGGGTGCCCCAGGGCCGCGCCCAGCGCCGGGAACCCCATGGAGTTACAGAAGGAGTGGCACAGCACCGGCCCCGCCAGGTGACCTGGGGACAGGGAAACGGGCATTGGCACCCCAAAAACACACCCCAAAAACACGCCCGGGACCCCTAAACTTCCGCCAGGATCATCAAACCCCCCCGGGATCCCAAATCCCCCCGGGAACCCCCAGGGAGTTACAGGAGTGGAACAGCACCGGCCCCGCCAGGTGATCTGGGGACCCCAAAATCCATCCTGAACCCCCCCAGGCCCCCCAAACCCACCGGTCCTGAGGAAGAGGAAAGCCGTGTAGGCCCCGAACACGGCTGTGTAGGAGAACTGGAATGCTGGGGGGGAAAAAAAGGGGGTCAGGGGCACCCCAAAACCTCCCCAGAGCCCAAAATCCGCCTCACACCCCTGCCAGAGACTCGGAGGCACCACAAGGGCCACCCTGGGCACCCCCAAGACCCCCCTGGAGCTCCCCCAAACCACCATGGAAACCCCCCAGACTCCCTAAATCCTCACCCAGATTCCCTCAGGACACCCTGAACTCCCTTTGCTCATCCTTGGACACCCCAAATCTTCACTCTGGACACCCCAAATTCCTTCTGGACATCCCTGAGAACCTCAAATCCCCTCCAGACACCCCGAATCTTCACCCTGGACCCCCCAAATTCCCCCCAAACCCCCCCTCACCTGCTGCCATGAAGATGCTGCCCACGGAGCCGTGGCGGAAGCGGAGCTGCTCGATCACGTGGTGGAAATGGGCTGGGGGCAGCAGGATTTGGGGTTTTTGGGGGGATTTGGGGGTTTTTGGGGGGGTTTGGGGTTTTTAGGGGGTGGGGGAGCATTCAGGGGTGCAGGGGAGGGGAGTCAGTGGGAGTTTTGGGAGGATTTTTGGGGATATTTTGAGATCCCACTCACCAACCCAAGAACGGGAGGCAGGCCAGTATGGGGGGGTTTGGGGTGAGTTTTTGGGGTATTTTGGGATATTTTGGGGGTTTCACTTCCCAATCCCACAGAACAAGAGACAGACCAGCACTGGGAACTGTTTGGGGCTGGTTTTAGGATTCCAATCACCGACCCCAAAGGAGAGAGGTCGGGCCAGCACCGAGGGGTATTTAGGGGATATTTTTGGGGGATATTTTAGGGTATTTTTTGGGGATATTTTAGGGTATTTTTGGGCTGTTTTTTGGGCTATTTTAGGGTTCCACTCACCGACCCCAAAGAAGAGGGGACAGGCCAGCACAGCAGGGCCGGGCCCCGTGCAGGGCACCAGCATGGGCAGCATGCAGGCCCTGAACACCAACTCCTCTGTCAGCGGCGCCACCACCTGGTTCCGCAGCCAGCGCACGTCCCCCAGGCACAGCGCCCACACCCGCGGGTCTGGGGGACCCCAAAAATCCCACAGAACTGAGCCCCGAAATCCCAAACCCGCACAGGGTCCCCAAACCAAACAAACCCCCCCAAAAAATCCCAAAAATCCCACAGAACTGACCCCCAAAATCCCACAGAACTGACCCCCAAAATCCCAGGTTCCCAACCCAACAAAAACCCCCAAACCACCCCAAATTCCCCCATTTCACCCACTCAGCCTCCCCCAAAGCCCCCTCCCAGTTCCACTCCCTGTGCTGGGGACCCCCTTTCCCCCCAAACCCCAATTCCTGAGCCCCCCAAATCCGCGCCCCCTCCCCAAATTGTCCCCCCTTACCCAGGGCCACCCTGATGCCATCGAGCCACCGCCAGGGACAGTCCATGGACAGCTGGATCAGGGGTCCCAGGAACAGGATCTGGGGGGTCAGGGGGGATTTAGGGGGGTCACGGGGCTCGCACCCCCCTTTTCCATCCCCTGAGGGGGCCAATGAGGGGGATTTTGGGGGGGGTTCCCCGTTTCCCACCCCATACCCACCATGGGGAGTGGGATCAGAGGAGGGGGCATCTGGAGGGCTTTGAGGGTCTCAGGTTTTGGGGGGCTCAGAGAGAGTTTTGGGGGGATCTCAGTGGGTTTTGGGCGTCCCAGGGGATTTTGGGGAGGTCCCAGCCCCTCTCACACCCACCCTGGTGAGCTGGATCTGGGGGTCAGGGAATTCTGGGGGGGTCCTGAGGGCTGGGGGAGGTCAGGAGAATTTTGGGGGGTCCTGAGTGACTTTTGGAGGGTCCTGAGTGGGTTCTGGGGGTGCCAGGGAGGATTTTGGGGGAGAGTCCCAACTCCTCCCACGCCCACCTCGTGTGAAGAGCCCTTGCCGAGCATCTGGGGGGGGGTCTCAATAAATTATTGGGGAAGGGGGGGGTTCTGGGGGTCAGGGGGATTTTGGGGATCCCGGGGAGGTTTTTGGGGGGTCGCAGCCCCCCCAGACCCACCATGGTGAGCAGCAGAGGCAGCAGCGTGGCCGGGACCAGCCCCTCGAGGCGCAGCCCCAGCAGCGCGGGCAGGGGGGTGTCAGCCTGGGGAGGGGAGGGGGACACAAATGGGGGGGGTCAGCGAGGTTTGGGGGGGGCTCTGGGACCCTCCCCCTCCATTTGAGGGGATTTTGGGGACACCCCCAAGCTCACCTTGACCCCCGTGAGCTCCTTCCAGAGCCACACCAGGGCTGGGGACAGCCCCGACACCACCAGGACGCTCGTGAAGCGGCGCTTGATGACCGAGGGGTGGTCCCTGGGGAGGGGGGGGGGCCCGGGGGGGTGTGAACCCCAAATTCCCCCCCGATATCCCCCCAACACCCCCAGGCACTGAGGAGACCACCCCCCACCTCAAGCCTTTTTTTTTTTTGCGCCTAAAATCCCCCCCAAATCCCCAAGGGGCCCGTCCCAACCCCATGGACACCACAGAGTCCCCTCCAAAGGACCCCAAATCCCCCTCAGGGACCCCAGAGACCCCAAAATCCCCCTCAATACCCTGTCCACGCCCCCAGCGCCCCCATAATCCACAGACCCCCCCAAACCCCTCCCCAGGTGCCCCAGAGACACCCGAACCCCTCCCCGATCCTCTGTCCACGCCCCCAAGTCCCTCAAATCCCCTTGGGACCCCCCCAAATCCCCCCCAGAGCCCGCAGATCCCTCCTCGATACTCCGTGCTCGCCCCTAGACCCCTTAAACCCCCCCCGAGACCCCCTCAAACCGCCCCCGGGACCCCCCGACCCCCGTGGCCGTACCTGGGCAGGGGGCTGCCCCACACGTACAGGCTCCCCACGTAGGAGCAGGCCAGGCTCAGGCAGCCGAGCACGGCGGCCCAGCAGGGCCCGGCCCGGGCGGCTCCGGGGGCTCCGGGGGCTCCGGGGGCCGCTCCCGACCCCGGCCCGGCCCAGGGGGAACCCGGGGGCTGCGGGGCCGCCATGGCGGGGGCGGGGCCTGCGCGGGGGGCGGGGCCAGGGGCGGGGCCACGGGGCTGAATGGGATGGGCGGGGCTTGTGGAGCCGGTGGGCGGGGTTATGCAAATAAGAGGAGGCGTCAGAGGGTGGGCGGGGAACTGGGAGGGACTGGGAAATTGGGATGGGCTGGACTGGGAAGGGCTGATAAAGTTGCGGGACTGGGAGGGACTGGAAAACTGAGGGAACCGGGACGAACTGGGAGGGACTGGGAAACTGGGGGGACTGGGATGAACTGGGAAACTTGCGGGGACTGGGAGGGACTGGGAACCTTGGTGGGACTGGAAAACTGGGGGGACTGAGAAACTTGGGGGACTGGGACAACTGGGATTTACTGGGAAACTGGAAGCAAGGGGGAACTGGGAACACCTGCGTGAACTGGGACTGCTGGGGGAACTGGGATCAACGGGGACAATCAACATTAAATGGGGGAACTGGGACTGTGAGAAGTAACTGGGAGTGACTGGAGGAAATTAAACCCATGAAAGGCACTGGGACCAACTGGTGTAACTGGGATGGGGGTACTGGGATGAGCCAGGACGGGGTGAACTGGGAGTACTGGGAGGGCACTGGGATGGGAGGGGGCACTGGGATGGGAGGGGGCTCTGTCGTGTCCCTCAGAGTGTCCACTCGTCGGGGTCCTGGGGGTTACTGGGGGGTCCTGGGTGGCCCCAGAAGAGGGGGGGACCCCCCAAACCCCACCTGGCCCTGGCTGCTTCAGGGCCCTTCCTCCTCCTCCTCCTCCTCCTCCTGCTGCTGCTGCTCCTCCCTGTGCCCCCGGCGCTGCTTTTGGGGAGTCCCTGGGGGGCACAGGGAGGTTTCAGTGCCCTGGGGGGGCTTTGGGGACCCTCTCCCACCCCCCATTTCCCCCTCACCCCCGCGGGGCAGCCCCGGCCGCTGTGACACCTCGGCCCACCTGCGGCGCGCGGCCACCGCCAGCGCCGGCGTGTCCTGCACCTGTGGGGGGACACGGTGACACAGGGGACACCCCCAAAACCTCCCCGACCCCGGGGGGAGCCCCCCCCGAACCCCCAAACCTGCAGGGCGCCCAGGCAGGCGCTGCGGAAGCGGGCGCTGGAGCTGGCGGCCACCACGGCCGTGACCGCGGCCACTGCCAGGGCCTGGGCTCGGGCCACGCGCTGCTGGGCCTGCAGGGGGGGATTTGGGGGGGTCACCGGCGGTCTGGGGGGATCGGGGGGACCAAAAAGCCCCTCACCCACCTGGTGCTGGCGGTGCAGCCCCCCCAGGAGGGGGTGCAGGAGCGCCCGGAGCCCCCGGGCCAGCGCGGGGCGACCGAGGCGGAGCGTGGGGTCCAGCTGGGCCAGGAGCAGCCGGCGCATCCCTGGGGACAGCCCGGGTTTGGGGGGACCCCCGGATCGGGGGGACACCCCTGAACCACGGGGACACCCCCAGAGCTTGAGGATACCCCAAAATCGGGGTCGCCCCCCTTACCTGTGTCGTAGCCCCCAAAGGGGTCCCGGTGCCGCAGGAAGAGGAAAACCAGGAGGGTTTTGGGGACCCCCTCAAGGGGGGTTTGGGGGTCCCCGTCCCCCTCAGGGGGGGCCCAGCGCACCCCAAAAGTGACATCGGGGAGCACCGGCTCTGTGGGGACAACACGGGGGGGCTGAGGGGGGAGAACCCCGAAATTCCCCCCAAAATCCTCCCCAAAAAATCCCTGGAACTGCACGGACCATCCTCATCCTCACAGGAGCCTCGAGGGTCGGTGGGGATTTTGGGATCCGCGGGGTTTTTGGGGTTCGGGGGGGTTGCAGCCAGGCCGAAGCCCCCCCAGTCCCCCAGCAGGGAGGGGTCCCTCAGTGCTGGGGGGGCCGGGGGGGGCACGGGGACCCCTGCGGGGTCAAACAGGTAAAGGTGGGAAGGTCAAGGAGAACAACGGGGGGGAGACGGGACCCCCCAAAATCCCCCAGAACCCCAAATCCCACCTGGACACCCCGAGATCTCCCAGGGAACCCACCCCGAACATCCCAAATCCCACCCCGAACACCCCAAATCCCACCCCGAACACCCCAAATCCCACCCCAGGACCCCAAATCCCACCCCAGGACCCCAAATCCCACCCCGAGCACCCCAATCCCCCCGGAGCCCCCAGCCCCGGATATTTGCACTCTGCCGAGGGGGGGTCCAGCCCCGGGGGGGGTCCCGGGGGGGCTGAGGGCGCTGAGCGGGAGCAGCTCCAGGTCCCCCCCAAAACCGGCGGCCGCCAGCGGGGGGGGCAGCGGCAGCGGCAGCGGCGGCCCCGGGGACGGGCGGAGGCGGCGGCGGGGCGGCCTGGGGGGAGCCACCAGTGCGGACCAGTTTGGACCAGTACAGCCCAATCTACCCCAGACCCAGCCCAGTTTGACCCTGTACTGCTCCCCTGCCTTGTCCCAGTTTATCCCTCTCTGTCCCAGTCCCCCCCAGTCCCATCTCAGTCCCCCCCAGTCCCATCTCAGTCCCCCCCAGTCCCCCCCAATCCCATCCCAGTCCCTCCCAGTCCCTCCCAGTCCGTACCCAGTGAAGTGCTGGCTCTGCACCCTCAGCCTCATTCCTGCCTGTGTCCAGGGCTGCTCCGGCCTGGGGGACATGGGGGGTGGGTGACCCCAGTTTGGGGGTCCCCAGGACTGGATGGGAAATCCCAGTTTGGGAGACCCCAAGGTGGGGGTGTCCCAAATTTGGGGGGGGGTCCAAGGGGGTCTCACCTGAGGGTTCTGGATGTGATGTTCCCATCGATGCTGACACAGAAATGAAACTCGACCTGGGGGGGGCTCGGGGGGGTCACTGGGGAACCCCCCCACATTCTGGGGATCCCCCCAGCCCCCCTGGGACCCCCAAACCCCCCCCAGTACCTCGGGGTGCACGAGGCTGGTCCGGTGCAGGAGCTGCCACAGGGACCCCCGGGTGGGGCTCAGCGGGGGGGGGTGACAGATCTGGGGGGGCACAGAGGGGCTGGGGGGGACCCCAGAACCCCCCACAACCCCCGGAGGGGGCAGATCTTGAGGGTTCGAGGGCACCCCATTGCCCCCTAAAGGAACTGAGCCCAGTTTGGGGGGTCCCATCCCATCCCCCCTCCTCCCCCCGTGTGTTTTGGGGGGTCCCAGTCCCCCTCGTGACCCCATTTCCCCTCCCCCCACAATGACCCCATTATTTCCCCCCCCCCTCCCCCCCCAAATCCAGGCCACCCCGACTATTTTTATCCTCCTGCCCCAATTCCCACTCCCGGGGGGCTCCCGGGGCCCCCCCGACCCCAATTCCCTCTCCCAAGGTGACTTTGGGGAGCTGGGACAAAGAACAGAGAGAGGGGGGACCCCAAAATTCCCCCTAGGCCCCCCCAAACTCACCTGGAAGCTCCTTTGCACCTGAGCCTGGGCCAGGATGTGCCCGCAGCAGGAGGGGAGATCTGGGGGGGCTCCCGGCAGCTCCTGAACCCCCCGGGGGGCTGGGAGGGATTTTGGGGGGTTTAGGGGACTTGTGGGGGGGGGTCGGGAGGATTTTAAGGGGGTTTAGGGCATCCCCATTAGGGCAGGGGAGGAGGTTCAGAGGATTTAGGGGGGCCCCAGAGAGGTCTTGGGGGGCCTTGGGGAGCTCTTCAAGGAGCTGGGGGTGTCCTTGGGAGGGTCCCAGAGAGGTTTTTGGAGGTCTCGGGGGGATTTTGGGGGGTCTCTTACCCCCCTCCAGCGCTTCAGGGTCGAGGTCACGGCCGACGGATCCCGTGGCCGCCACTGGGAAAAGGGAGCGGGATTAAAAAAGAAATTGTAAAAAGCCTGCGCCCCCCAAGACCCCTGAAAATCCCCCACCCACCTGTGAGGGTGCAGGGGGAGCCCCCCGGGCCCCCCCCCGCTGCCAGGGCCACCAGCAGAGCTCCCGGTCGGGCCTTCCCAGTTTTGGGGGTCCCCAGGGCCACCAGGAGCTGCTCCAGAACCTGCGGGGAGACCCCAAAACCCCCCCAAAGAAACCCCTGGAGCCCCTTCCCCGAGACCTCCCTCCTTCCAAGTGAGCCCTGACTCACCCAGAGACCCCCAAAGCCTCCCCAAATGTCTCTGGGGACCCCCAAGACCCCCCCAAATCCCTTCCAAAACCTCCCCTGTGACCCTTGAGCCCTCACAGAGATCCCCAGTCCCCAGACCTCTCATAACGACCCCTCAGAGACCCCCAAGGGGCCCCCAACACATTTTAGTGACCACTGACCCCTCACAGTGACCCCCAGAGATCCCTCCCCAATACCCGACAAGCCCCACAGGCCTCCTTAGGAACCCCTCAGAACCCCCATAACCACTCCCAGGGACCCCCAAACCTCCCACAACCCCTCTAGTGATCCTTGACCCCACAAAACCCCACAAAATGTCCCCAAACCCCCTCACTCCCCTCACGGCCTCCTCCGCCATCTTGGCTTCGCTCTCCCCCTCATCCCTCGAGCGCCCCCTGGCGGGCGGGAAACCCACCCTCAGACCCCTCATAACCACTCCCAGGGACCCCCAAAGTTCCTGCAACCTTCTCTAGTGATCCTTGATCCCACAAAACCCCACAAAACCCCACAAAATGCCCCTCACCCCCCTCAGGGCCTCCTCCGCCATCTTGGCCTCTCTCTCCCCCTCAGCCCTCGAGCGCCCCCTGGCGGGCGGGAAGCGCGGGTGGCGGGAAAATCCCTGAGGGAGGCGTGGCCTCGGCGTTGTCGCCATGGCAACAAGCAGAGCTGGGCGTGGCTGTTTGGGGGGCTGAGGGGCGTGGTTTGTAAGGGGCGTGGCCCGCAGGCCCCGCCCCCCGGGGTGTGATGAGCTCCCGCGGTCTCAGCGCGCGCCGCGGCCGCAGCGCAGGTAAGGGGGGGAGGGGGGGGGGATTCACACCTGAGGGGGGGGGAAAAGGGCTGAGATGTGAGGAGAACCCCCCCCCAAAACACCCCAAAGCCACCCTCAGGACCCCCCCCAGGGGTCCCGCATCCCCCCCGGCCCCGCGTTCCCCCCCCCCGGGCACTGCGGCAGCGGCTCCGCATCCCCGGGCAGGGCCCCCCCCTCACCCCGCGCTGCCCCGGGGGGAGTTTGGGGATCCCCCCCCACCCCAAAATTCTCGGGTTTGTGTCTCCGAACCCCCCCCAGACCCCCCCCGGCGCTGCGGGCGCTGATCCCGTTAAGAGCATTAACGGGGGGGATCTGGGGGGGGGAGCGGGGGGCTCTGGGGGGGCTCGGGGGGGGGGGGGTTGAGGAATTTTGGGGGTCCCGGGGAAGAATTCGGGGCGCTCGGAGTTTGTTGGGGAGGATTTGGGGGCGCTCAGGGTGACCCGGAGAGTTTTTGGGGGGTTGGTTCTATCTATGGGGGGGGGGGGTCTTGGAGGAGTTTTGGGGGTCCCGGGGAGGATTTGGGGGGACTCGAGGGGGGCTCGGAGAGGTTTGGGGGGGGGGCTCGGTGGAGTTTGGGGGTCCTGAGGGGACTCGGGAGGTGCCGGGGAGGATTTGGGGGGGCTCAGGGTGACCCGGAGAATTTTTTGGGGGGGTCCTAAGGGGGAGGGGGTTGAACTTGGAGGAGTTTTGGGGGGTCCCGCAGAGGAATTTGGGGGTCCCGGGGGGGATTTGAGGGGTCCGGGGGGGGCTCAGAAATCCCTGAAGGAGATGGGGAGACTTTGGGGGGTCCCCAGGAAAGATTTGGGGGGGTCTCGATTTAATACCGGGGGGGGGGGGGGTCTCTACTGAAGGAGAATTTTGGTGACGGATTTGGGGAGGGGTCTCAATTAATTTGGGGAAATTCCTGTTAATTGGTGGGGGTCTTTAATAATTTGCGGGGTTCTTTATTAATTTGGGGAGGGGGTCTCTCTTAGTTTGTGGAGCTCTTCATTAATTAATTAAGGAGCAGTTCTTAATTTGGGTGGGCTTTTATTAATTTAGGAAAAACGCCTCAATTCGAGGAACATTTTTATTAATTTGAGGGGGGGGGGGTCTCCATTAATTTCGGGTCCATTCCCCGCGGAATTTTGGGGGGTGACCAAACCCCCCTCCCCCCCATTTTTTTCCAGCTCCCCCCTGAGCTTTCCCAGCACCGCCCCCCCCAAATTTGGGGGTCCCCAAAGGCCACCATGCTGTCCCCTCCCCCCTACGACCCCCTGGAGCTGCCGAGGTTCAGCGACCCCCGCTGGGAGGGGGAGGGGGGCGCGGGGGGGCCCGAGGAGGAGGAGGAGGAGGAAGAGGAGGAGGAGGAGGAGGAGGAGGAGGAAGGCTCCGCCCGGCGCTTCGAGCGCTCCCGCATCAAAGCCCTGGCAGGTACGGGGGGGGGGACACCCCAAAAATGGGGTGGGGGAGACACCCAGGGAAAGGGGGGGGGGTTGGAAATTGGGGGGGGGGCGAGGTGGGGAAAAAATGGGGGGGGGGGAAGTGAAAAAATTGAGAAAAAAGTGAAAAAAATGGGGGGAAAAGTGAAAAAAAATGGGAATAAAGTGCAAAAAAAGGGAGAAAAAAGTGGGAGAAATGGGGGAAAAGAGTGAAAAAATGGGTGAAAAAGTGGAAAAATGGGGAAAAGAGTGGAAAATGGGGGGAAAAGTGAAAAAAAATGGGAAAAAAGTGAAAAAAATGGGGGAAAAGAGTGAAAAATGGGGGGCAAAGTGAAAAAAATTGGGAAAAAAGTGAAAAAAATGGGGGGAAAAGAGTGAAAAAATGGGGGGCAAAGTGAAAAAAAATGGGGAGAAAAAAACCCCAAAACAGATTAAAAAGTCCAGAAAAGAGGAAACGGCCAAAAATACGGGAGAACCCCAAAAATGGGGATCGGGGAACCCCAAAATCTGGGATTGATCCCTAAAAAATCAGAGGAAACCCCTAAAAAACCCAGAAAATGGGGGAAGACAGTGGAAAAATGGGGGGGAACGCCCCCAAATTTCCCCCCCAAACCCCCCGGGACCCCCCTCAGGATCCCCCGAGGACCCCCCCGGTCCCCCCCAAATCCTCTTAGCGTTAATCCAGCACCGGCTGGCGCGGGGGGATCCCCCCCCCACCCACCTCCGGACCCCCCTCGGGGGGCTCTGACCCCTGGGGGGGCTTTGGGGGGAATTTTGGGGGGGGGTTTGGGGTCCCTGACGCCCCCCCGGGCCCCCCCAGACGAGCGCGAGGCCGTGCAGAAGAAAACTTTCACCAAGTGGGTGAATTCTCACCTGGCGCGGGGGTCGCACCTGGGGGACCTTTACAGCGACCTGAGGGACGGGCGGCTCCTGCTGAGGCTGCTCGAGGGGCTCTCGGGGGAGACCCTGGTGAGTGAGTGAGACCCCTCCCCAAATTGGGGACACTCCCTTCAAAGGGGAACACCCCCAAAAAAACGGGAACTTCCCAATGGGGACCCTTCCCAAAATGGGGAAATCCCTGTGGGGATCCCCAAAAAGTGACCCCCCCCCCCACCCTCACTCTTGGGGGAGGCTCTGGTGAGTGAGACCCCTCCCCAAATTGGGGACACTCCTCATGGGGACCCCCAGACCCTCCTGGACACCCCCAAATCCTCCCATGTGACCCCCAGCCCCCTCTGCCTCTCTCCCATCTGCCCCAAACCCCAATTTCTGTGACCCTCATCCCCCAAAGCCCCTCCCCAGACCCCCAAACCCCCCCAGACCCCGTTCCTACACCCCTCCGCCCCTCTTTGTCCCCCCAAGCTCCCCTTTCTTTGCCCCCAGGCCCCCAAATCCCCTTTCTAGGACCCCCAAAACCCCTCCCCAAAACCTCCATCCCCTCCGCTGCCCCCCTAAACCCTCCAACCCCTCTTCCCATGACCCCCAAACCCCAATTTTTCCACCTCCCAGCCCCTCTTTCCTCCCCCAAACCCCCCTTTCCTCACTCCCCACGCCCCCCTCTCCCCCTGCCCGGCCCTGGGGGGGGGTCCCTGACCTTTCCCCTCGCCCTCCCCGGCCCAGCCTCGCCCCACGCGGGGTCGGATGCGGATCCACTGCCTGGAGAACGTGGAGAAGGCGCTGCGCTTCCTGCGGGAGCAGCGCGTGCACCTGGAGAACGTGGGCTCGCACGACATCGTGGATGGCAACCCCCGCCTCACGCTCGGGCTGGTCTGGACCATCATCCTGCGCTTCCAGGTGGCCACCCCGGGGTGAAAGGGGGCGGGGGGCGCGGCCCGGACCCGCCCTGGGGTGTCTGGGGTAATTTCTGGGGGTCCCGTTTGGTCAAAGATGTCCCCACACCTTCCATAGGTTCTTTTTAGGGGGGTCTTGCAACCACCTTTGGGGGTCCTGACCCCACTTTTGGGGTTTTGACCCCACCAGGAGGATCCCAGACCCCATTTTTGGGGGTTTTGACCCCCACCACAGGAGGCTTGGACCCATTTTGGGGATCCCGGACCAGTTTTGGGGGTCCCTGACCCCATTTTTGTGCCACCCCCCCCAGATCCAGGACATCAGCGTGGAGACCGGGGACACGCGGGAGAGGAAATCGGCCAAGGACGCGCTGCTGGCCTGGTGCCAGATGAAAACCGCGGGGTGAGGGGGTCCGGGGGGGCGTCCTGGGGGTCCAGGGGGGTCCTGAAAGAGTCTGGGGGTCCTGGGGGGGGTCCTAGAGGGGCTCAAGGGGAGGTTCTGGGGGGTCTATGGGGCTTTGCGGGGGCTCTGAACGGTCCCTGAGGGGACTCAGGAGGGACCTGCGGGGTCTGGGCGGGTTCCTGGGGGTTTTGGGGGTCTCTGATCCCCCCCGGCCCCCCCAGGTACCCCAATGTGAACGTGCAGAACTTCACCACGAGCTGGCGGGACGGGCTGGCCTTCTGTGCCCTGATCCACCGGCACCGGTACCGAACCGGGCTGGGCGGGCTGGGGGTTATGGGGCAGGGGTGATGGGGATGTGGGGTGGATATGGGGTTATGGGTCTGTCTGTGGATCTGGGTCAGACTCAGTGGCTTTGGGTCACTGGTCAGTGGTTATGGGTCGCTGGTCAGTGGTTATGGGTCACTGGTCAGTGGTTATGGGTCACTGGTCAGTGGTTATGGGGCAGTGGTCAGTGCCTATGGGTCACTGGTCAGTGGTTATGGGTCGCTGGTCAGTGGTTATGGGTCACTGGTCAGTGGTTATGGGGCAGTGGTCAGTGCCTATGGGTCACTGGTCAGTGGTTATGGGTCGCTGGTCAGTGGTTATGGGGTGCTGTGGGTCACTGGTCAGTGGCTATGGGGTGCTGTGGGTCACTGGTCAGTGGCTATGGGTCACTGGTCAGTGTCTATGGGTCACTGGTCAGTGGCTGTGGGTCCGGTCGCCCCCAGGCCGGAGCTGCTGGACGTGGGGTCCCTGCGCGGAGCCAACGCCCTGCACAACCTGCAAAGCGCCTTCGCCGTGGCCGAGCGGGAGCTGGGGGTCACTCGGCTGCTGGACCCCGAGGGTGAGGGGCTGGGGGGGGGGATTCGGGGGTCCCTGGGTGGATTTCGGGGGTCCCTGGGTGGATTCGGGGGTCTGACCCACCCCGTGCCCCCCAGATGTGGCCGTGGAGCAGCCGGACGAGCGCTCGGTGCTGACCTACGTGGCCGCGCTCTATCATCACTTCTCCAGGATGAAAGCGCTGGCCGTGGAGGGAAAACGCGTCGGGAAGGTCCGGGATGGACACGGGGTGGACAGATGGACACGGGGTCGACAGATGGACAGACAGACGATGGACAGATGGTGGGGGGGGGGGGGTGGGGAGTGGGGACTGGACAGAATCCGCGGGAATGGGCGGGGGGGAGTCGGGATAAGGGGGGGAGGGAGGGACGGGTGGGATGGACAGGTGGACAGGTGGGATGGACAGGTGGACAGGTGGGATGGACAGGTGGGATGGACGGATGGACAGGTGGGATGGACGGGTGGACAGGTGGGATGGACAGGTGGGATGGACGGATGGACAGGTGGGATGGACGGGTGGGATGGACAGGTGGGATGGACAGGTGGACAGGTGGGATGGATTGATCAGAAAGGGATGGAGAAGGAGGGGGATGGATGGACAGGGGGATAAATGGACAGAGGGGCATGGGGATGGATGGGATGGATGGATGGACAAGGGATGGACATGAGGACGGACAGACGGATGTGAGGACGCACAGACAGACGGACAGCCGGGCCCGCCCGCAGGTGCTGGAGGCGGCCCGCGAGGCCGAGGGCCTGGCCGGCCGTTACGAGGCGCAGGCGGCCGAGCTGCTGGGCTGGATCCAGCGCTCGCTGCTGCTGCTCACGGACCGGCGCCTGCCCCGCGGCATCCCCGGCCTGCAGGGGCAGCTCCAGGCCTTCAGCGCCTACCGCACGGCCGAGAAACCCCCCCGGTGAGACCCTGCCTGGGCTGGGGGGCTCCCTAGTGCGGTCTGGGGGCTGACCAGTGGGGTTTGGGGTCTCCAGGAGGGGGTTTGGGGTCCCTAAATGGGGTTTGGGGGCTGCCCCAGTGGGGATTGGGGTCTCCAGGGGTCCCTAAATGGGGTTTGGGGTCCCCCTCCAGTGGGGTTCAGGCTCTCTCTGAAGGATTTTGGGCCATCCCTGGGGCTTGGGGTGGGTTGTATTGTCCCCCCCGGTGTATTTTGGGGTTCCCTCGGTGTATTTTGGGGTCCCCCCTGCAGGTTTGAGGACAAGGGGTCCCTGGAGGTGCTGCTGTTCTCGCTCCGGAGCCGCCTCCGCGCCAACAACCAGCGACAGTTCGTGCCACGGGAGGGGACACACAGCACCGACATCAACAGGGTGACAGAGGGGACAGGGGGGGCGTGGCAGGGACACGGGGGTCCCACAGCGCTGATATCAACAGGGGGACACTGGGGACAAGGGAGGGGACGCAGTAACACAAGTGCCAGGTGTGCCAGGTGCGCCAGGTGACCGTGCCATCCCCGCAGGCGTGGGAGCGGCTGGAGAAGGCGGAGCACGGCCGGGAGCTGGCGCTGCGCTCGGAGCTGCTCCGGCAGCAGCACCTGGAGCAGCTGGCAGCGAGGTTCCACCGCAAGGCCGCCCTCAGGGAGACCTGGCTGGGGGACAACCAGCGCCTGGTGGCACAGGTGACACCGGGACGCCCACCCAGGGACCCCTGAGACCCCCCAACCAACCCCAAATCAACCCCCCAACCTGGTGGCACAGGTGACCCTGAAACCACCCCCAGCACAGGGCAATTTTGGGATGTGCCCCCTCCTCTGTCACCCCTCATCATCCCCCCCCCATTTTTTCCCCCCCCAGAACAATTCCGGGGAGGGGTCCCTGGAGTGTCCCAACCCCTCACCGCCCTTTCCCCCCCTCCCAGGATAATTTTGGGGGGTCCCTGGCGGGGGTCGAGGCCGCGCTGCGCAAGCACGAGGCGATCGAGAGCGACATCGCCGCCTACGGGAGCCGCGTGCGCGCCGTCACCGCCGTGGCCGCCGAGCTGGAGGCCGAGCGCTATCACGACATGGGCGCTATCGCGACACGGCGCGACCACGTGGTGTCGCTTTGGGAGGAGCTGCGCGCTCAGGTGGCGGCGCGGCGGGAGCGGCTCCGGGCGCACCTGGAGCTGCAGCGGCTCCTGCGCGACCTGGAGCACCTGATGGGCTGGATGGAGGAGATGGAGGTGGGGAGGGGGACTGCGGGGGTTTAGGGGGGGGTGGGATCCCCTCGTGGGACCCCACCCCACCCTCCCGGTGACCTCCCCGGTGTCTCCCCGGTGCCCAGGTGCGGCTGCAGTCGCGGGATTTCGGGCAGCACCTGAGCCAGGTGGACGATCTGCTGCAGATCCACGCCCTGGTGGAGGGGGACGTGGCGGCCCAGGCCGAGAGGGTTCGGAGTGTGGGGGCGGCGGCCGAGCGCTTCCTCGGAGAGGGGGGCGGTGAGTGACCCCCAAAACTGAGACCCTCAAAATTGGCACCCCCGGGATGCCCTGGAACCCCCAAACCCAGGGACACCTGAATCCCGGGACCCCCACGCACCTGAGACCCCCGAACCTGGAACCTACCAGAACCCCAAAACGGACTCTCAAACCCCAGAAACTGAGACCCCCAAAACACCGGATCCGTGAACCCTGAGACCTCCAAATCCCAGACCCCCAGGACCCCCAAACGCTGACTCTCCCAAATCCTTGGCATCCCTGAATCCCAAACCCTCGAAAATTGGGATCCTTAAACACTTCACCCCTGAACCCTGGGGATTCCAGACCCCCCCCAAACCCTGGGACTCCCGTGCCCCCCCCGAGCCCCGCTGACCCCCGGCCGTGCCCCCAGGGTACCGCCCGTGCCCCCCGGAGCAGCTGCGGGCCCGCGTGGCCGCTCTGGAGCTGCGCTACCGGGGGCTCTCGGTGCTGTCGGAGCAGCGGCGGCTGCGGCTGGAGCGCTCCCGGCGCCTCTGGAAGTTCCTGTGGGACGCGGGCGAGGAGGAGGCCTGGATGCGGGAGCAGGAACGGCTCCTGCGCTGCCCGGAGCTGGGCCGGGACCTGCCGGGAGCCCTGAGGATGCTGAGCCAGCTCGAAGCCATCCGAGGGGCGCTGGGGGGACGCGCGGGGCCGCTGGAGCAGCTGCTGGAGCGGGGCCGGGAGCTGCTGGCGGAGGGAGCCCCGGACGGAGCCGCGGGATCCGTGGAAGCCACCCCTGGATCGACGGGAAGCGCAAAACCCGCGGAATCCGCCGCAGGATCCGCGGGACCCCCGGAATCCAAGGACGCATCCCTGGCGCGCGTGGAATCCGCCCCTGCCTCCACCGCGGGACTCTCGGCGTCCGCCTCCAGACCCTCGGAACGCCCTGATGGATCCACGGAACCCATCGGGGGATCCTCGGAACGGCCCGAGGGCCCCGCGGGCCCCGCTCCCGGCTCCCCGGGCCCCGCGGCCGCCGTGTCCCGCCGGATCCGGGAGCTGCGGTCGCTCTGGGCGGCGCTGCCGGCGCTGGCCGCGGACCGCGAGCGGCGGCTCCGCGCGGCCGCGGGGCGATTCCAGCTGGACGCGGAGGCCACCGAGGCCGAGGCGTGGCTCGCGGCCGCCTCCCGGCGAGTGGCGGGGCCGGAGCTCGGCCACGACGAGAGATCCGCGGGGATCCTGGAGCGGCGGCTGCGGGAGCTGCAGGACGAGATGCGGCGGCGCGGGCCGGCGCTGGCGGCGCTGCGGGAGCAGGCGCTGCCCGGCGGTGCCGCCGCTGTTCCCGACGTGGTGCCGGGGCTGGCGGAGCGGCTGGCGGAGCTGGAGCGGCGGCACCGGGAGCTGGAGGAGCGGGCGGAGCTGCGGCGCCTGGAGCTGCGGGACGCGCTGGGATTGTTCGCGGCGCGCAGCGAGGCCGATGCCTGCGCGCTCTGGGTGGGCGAGAGGGAGCAGTGGCTGCTGGCCATGGAGATTCCCGAGCGCATCGAGGACCTGGAGGTGATGCAGCAGCGGTGAGCGCCCGTGCTGCGCCGTGTAAATCCCAGAATTATTCCCTGGAAATCTTGGAGCGCCGCGGTCGCCCCCACTGGGATTCCCCCGCCAATTTTCACGAGAATACACAGGATCGCCCCTTTATTCCCGTTTTTCCTCAGGTTCTCTCCAGTATTCCCATTAGTCACGGTATTCCCAGTGTATTCTTACCTCCACCACCACATTCCCAGTGTTCCAGGTGTTCCCGTTTTCCCAGAGTTTTCACTTCCAACGCAATATTCCCCGCACTCTCTGAATTCTCACCTTGACGTGAGATATTCCCAGTGCTCCCAAAATTCCCTGAATTCTCACCTCCAGCGCACTATTCCCGGAATCGGTGCTATTCCCGGGATTTCTGGCATTCCCACCTCTGGCACTGGGGTTTCCGGTGTTCCCTGAATTCCCAGCTCAGCATTCCCGGTATTCCCGGTGATTCCCGGCGCTCCCGCAGGTTCGAGACGCTGGAGCCGGAGCTGGCGGCGCTGGCGGCACGCGTGGCCTCCGTGGGCCGCGTCACGCAGGAGCTCCAGGGATCCGGGGACAGGAACCGGGAGAGCGCCCGGGAAACCTGGGAGCAGCTCCGGGACAGGTGGGGACGGCCCCGGCGGGGCCAGTCCGGGCAGGAATTGCGGGTGGATCCGGGCAGGGATGGATTCTCCGGGCAGTCAGGGATGCTCCAGGGATGCAGGGAGGGATTTTCCACGCCGGGAATGCTCCGGGACGCTCCGGGCGGGCAGGGCTGAGTTTTCCAGGACAGGGACAGATTCTCCAGGCAGCTTTGAGGATGCCATGGGCAGTCAGGGATGCAGGGAGGGATTTTCCGTGCCGGGAATGCTGTGGGAAGGGATGGATTCTCCAGGCTGGGACGCTCCGAGGGTCCCCCGGGCTCTGTCCCACCGTGCCCCGACCCTGCCCGTGCCAGGTGGGAGCGGTTCCGGGCGCTGGCCGAGCGCAAGAAGGCGGCGCTGACCGCGGCTCTGAACATCCACAATTTCCGCCTGGAATGCCACGAGACGCGGGGCTGGATGCGGGAGAAGACGGCGGCGATCGAGGCCACGCGGGGGCTGGGCCGGGACCTGGCCGGGATCACGGCGCTGCAGGCGAAGCTGGCGGGGATGGGGCGCGACCTGGACGCCATCCAGGGAAAGCTGCGGGAGCTGCGGGCCGAGGGCGAGAAGCTGCAGGGGGAGCAGCCGGAGCGAGCGGCCGAGATCCGCGAGGGGCTGGCGGGGCTGGAGGCCGAGTGGGACGCGCTGCGCCGGTGCCACCGGAGCCGCGAGGAGTCGCTGGGGCAGGCGCGGCGGCTCCAGGGCTTCCTGCGGGACCTGGCGGCTCTCCAGGCCTGGCTGTCCCGCACACGCGCGGCCGCGGGCTCCGAGGATGTCCCCGCGTCCCTGGCCGAGGCCGAAGGCTCCCTGCGGCAGCACGAGAGCCTCCGCACCGAGATCTCGCACTACGGCGCCGATTACCGGAGCGCCCGCGCCGCCGGCCGCGAGGTGACGCGGGGACAGACGGACCCGCAGAGCCTGTCCCTGCTCCAGCGCCTGGAAGCGCTGGACGCCGACTGGGAAGAGCTGGGCCGGGTGTGGGAGCAGCGGCAGCGGCTCCTGGCCCAGGCTGTCGCTTTCCACGTGTTCCTGCGGGACGCCAAGCAGGTGGAGGGGGCGCTGGGGAAGCAGGTGAGGGGGATGCGGTGTTCTCGGGGCTCCGGTGCCGTCCCGGTCCCGGTCCCGATCCCAATGCCGGTCCCGGTCCCGCAGGAGCACACGCTGGCCCACACGGAGATGCCGGGCACGGTGCCGGGCGCGGAGGCGGCCGTGCGGAGGCTGGAGGAGTTCCTGGCCGCGCTGGACACCGGAGCCGAGCGCGTCCGGGCGCTCACGGACACCGGCAGGAAACTGCTGGACGAGGGCGGCGTCCACGCCGAAAAGGTGCGGGAGACGGTGGAGTCGGTGGAGAGCAGGTGAGGGACACCCGTCCCAGTCCGTTCCAGTCCATCCCAGTCCCGTCCCATCTCCTGGGAATGGGGTCTCTCACCGCCTCCGGTCTCTGCACAGGCACCAGAAAATCCGGGAATCGGCCCAGGAGCTGCTGGGGCGGCTGCGGGATAACTGGGAGCTGCAGAAATTCCTGCAGGATGGGCAGGAGGTGAGGCAGGATCGGGACTGGGATGGGTGAGGTTAAAAGGGGGATGGGATGAGGAATAAGAACTGGGCTGGGACTGTGGGAAGAGATTCTGACCCGTGTCGCCGATCCCATTCCCGATCCCGTTCCCGTTCGCAGCTGACTCTGTGGCTGAACGAGAAGCTGCCGGTGGCTCGGGACGTGTCCTACGAGGGCACTCGGGACCTGCAGGGGAAGTGGCAGAAGCACCAGGCCTTCGCTGCCGAGCTGGCCGCCAACCGGGGCTGGCTGGAGGCGCTGGAGAAGGTGGGAGAGGGGGAAAACGGGGGAAAAACGGGGGGAAAACGGGGGAAAAACGGGATCCGGGAAGGGGCGGCCCTTTGGAAAGGTGGGGTGTGGGAGGGGAGGGGTTGAGTCACAAAATTCCGTGGGTCCAATCTTCACAATCCCACAATTTAGCGGGTCAGCCTCAAGGGTCCCCTGTGACAACTCCATAATTTTTTGGGTCCAACCTTGATGGTTCCACGGGTCCAAACTCAACAATTCCACGATCCCACGGGTCCAACCTCGACAATTCCACGATCCCACGGGTCCAACCTTGACCACCCCATGATTTTTCGGGTCCAACCCCGTAACTCCCTGCCGCCACTGCCGTGTCCCGCAGGACGGGGAGCAGCTGGCCCGGGCGCGGCCGGCGCTGGCCGGACAAGTGACGGTGCCCCGGCAGGAGCTGCGGGCGCTGTGGGCGCAGGTGGAGGCGGCGGCGGCCGCCAAGGGCCGAGGTTTGGCCGAGGCCGCCCGAGCCGAGAGCTGCGCCCAGGCCTGCGCCGGACTCCGCTCGTGGCTGGCCGGGGTCCGAGCCCAGCTCCGCTCCGGCCACTGCGGCCAGGACCTGACCAGCGTCGGGGTCCTGCTCACCCGGCACCAGGTGAGGAGCGGGGAGTGGGGAATGGGGTGCAGGTTTGGGGTGCAGGGTTCAGGTGCAGGTTTGAGGTGAAGATTTGAGGTGCAGGGTTCAGGTACAATGTTTGAGGTCAAGGTTTGAGGTGCAGGGATCAGGTACAATGTTTGAGGTGAAGATTTGAGGTGCAGGGTTCAGGTACAATATTTGAGGTGCACGATTCAGGTACAATGTTTGAGGTGCAGGGTTCAGGTACAATGTTTGGGGTATGGGGTTTGAGGTGGGTCTGGGATGTCGGTTTTGGATACCCAGGTTTTGCGGTGAAGGTTTGGGGTGCTCAGGTTTTAGGGTGCAGGTTTGTGATGCAGGATTTGGGTTCAGGTTTTTGGGTGCAGGATTTGGGTGCATATTTTGGAGTCCCCAGGTTTGGGATCGCAAGTTACGGGGTTCAACTTTTGGGATGCAGATTTAGGGGTGCGGGTTTTCGGGTTCTGGTTTTGAGGTGCAGATTTTGGGGAGGTTCCCCGGGGATCCCTGAGCCCCTAAACCCCCGCAGCTGCTGGAGACGCAGGCGGCGCTGCGGGAGCAGGAGGTCGGGGCGCTGCGGGCTCAGGCCGGGGGGCTCAGCCCGGGGCACCCCCGGAGCGCGGGGGTGCAGGAGCAGGTGCGGGAGCTGGAGCAGCAGTTCCGGGAGCTGCGGGAGCCGCTGCGGGAGCGCGGCCGGAGCCTGGCGGCCGCCAGGGAACTGCACCAGTTCCGCAGGGACCTGGAGGACGAGCTCGTGAGTGGGGGGGACCCGCCCGGGGCTGTCCCTGACCCCTGGGGACCCTGACCCCCCCATTCCTGATCCCAAATCCCTGACCCCCCCCATTCCTGATCTCCACCAACCCTGACCCCTCCCAGGGTCTCTGAACCCCAAATTCTCCCCCCATGGCTGTGCCTGACCCCCAATGTCCCCCAATGTCCCCCAATGTCCCCCAATGTCCCTGTGTCTCCCCATGACCCCGCTGTCCCCCGTGTCCCCCGATGTCCCCCTGTCCCTGGGTGACCCCGCTGTCCCCCGTGTCCCCCGATGTCCCCCTGTCCCTGGGTGACCCCGCTGTCCCCCGTGTCCCCAGCTGTGGGTGCAGGAGCGCCAGGCCCTGGCCACGTCCACGGACCACGGCAAGGACCTGCCCTCGGTGCAGCTGCTGCTCCAGAAGAACGAGGTGGGTCAGGGGGTCCCCAAATGTCCCCTTGAGTCCCCTGTGTCCCCCAGAGACCCCCCAGGACTCACTCCATGACCGCCACAGACCCCCCTACCCAGGCGGTCCCATAGATGTCCCTCCCTTAGCCCTCCCCAAAGTCTTGTGTCTCATCTCCCAGGTCCCCCATAAATCCCCACAGACCCCCCAGTTTCCCCCATAGACCCCCCCCATGGACCCATAAACCCCTCCCTAGACCCCCAAACCCCCCTCACACCCCCCCAAACCCCCCCTGAACCCCGTTTCCCCGCAGACTCTGCAGAAGGAGCTGCAGGGCCGCGAGCGCCGCGTGACCGAGCTGCTGGAGCGGGGGGTGCCCGGCTCGGGGGTCCCCGGCGGGGTCCCCGGGGGGGTCCCCGCTCTCAGGGAGGCCTGGCAGGAGCTGCGGGCGCAGGCGGCGCGGAGGCAGCGGAGCCTCGAGGCCGCCTTGGCCTCCCAGCGCTTCCTGCGCGACGCCGCGGCCGCCGAAGCCTGGCTGGGCGAGCGGGAGCTGCACATGCTGGCCCAGGACAAGGCCAAGGTGGGACAGGGGGCTGGACACCCACCCCGCCCCCCGGGGACAGCGGTGTCACCCCTGTCACCCCTGATTTGTGTGGGGGGTGCTGGGGACGGGGTCTGGGGGTTTATGGGGGGGGTTCAGCGGGGCTGTGGGGAGGGGTTTTGGGGAGTCTGGGGGCGTTTATGGGGTGTCTATGATGGGTTATGGGGATGGGAAGGGTTTTGGGGGTTCTGGGTGGTTCTATGGGGTGGCTAGGGGTGTCTGGAGGGTCAAGGGGGGTCTATGATGGGTTATGGGGTTGGGAAGGGTCTTTGTGGGGTTTGGGAGGTCTGGGGGGTCTATGGGGGTCAGGGAGGGTCCGAGGGGATTTGTGGGGTATCTACGGGGGTCTGGAGGGTCTGTGAGTGGCCTGGAGGGGTCAGGGCCACCCTAAGGACCTGCTGGGGGGTCTTTGTGAGCCCTGTGTCCCCCCTGGTGTCCCCAGGACGAGCCGGGAGCCCAGGCCATGCTGAGCCGGCACCTGGGGCTGGAGCAGGAGCTGCGCGACTACGGCGGCACCGTGGAGCTGCTGGCAGAGCAGGGCCGGGCCATGGCGGCCAGCGGCCACCCCGACGGGTGGGGACACCCTGGGGACACCCTGGGGACACCCTGGGGACACCCCTGGCACCGTGTGCACGGTCACTGTGTCCCCTGTGCCCATGTCCATTGTCTGTGCTCTAATGTCCCCGTGTCCCCTGGTGACACTGCTGCTCCTCGGGTGACACTGCTGTCCTCGTGTCCTGGGGGTGACACCGCTGTCCCCTGACACCGCTGTCCCCTGACACCGCTGTCCCCATCCCCTGTCCCCGCTGTCCCCTGCCCTTGGTGACACCGCTGTCCCCTGTCCCCGCTGTCCCCGCTGTCCCCTGCCCTTGGTGACACCGCTGTCCCCTGTCCCCGTGTCCAGCGAGCGGCTCCGTGCCCGCGCGGCGCAGCTGCAGCGTCTCTACGCGGGGCTGTGTCACCTGGCCGGGGAGCGCAGGGCCACCCTGCAGGGCCACCACCGCCTGTGCCAGCTGCGCCGGGACCTCGATGACCTGGAGCAGTGGATCTCGGAGCGAGAGGTGGTGGCGGCGTCCCGGGAGCTGGGGCAGGACTTCGAGCACGTCACGGTGAGGGGACACTGAGGGGACACGGGCACTGTGACACTGAGAAGTCACCTCAGTGCCAGGGGGTCCCCAGGCCATCTTGACACTGGGGGGGGGGGTCCTTGTGTCCCCCTGTCACCGGGTGTGTCCCTGTCACTGGGGGTGTCCCATGTCCCCGGGTGTATCCCCTGTCACTGGGAGTGCCACCATCCCCGCTGTCCCATGTCCCCCCCTCTCCTGTGTCCTGCTGTGCCCCCTGTCCGTGTCCCCTGACCCCCCGTCCCCCGTCCGTGTCCCCGCAGCTGCTCCGGGACAAGTTCCGCGAGTTCTCTCGGGACACGGGCGGGCTGGGCCAGGAGCGAGTGGACGCGGCCAACGCGGCGGCGGCGGCGCTGATCGCCGGGGGCCACCCCGAGCGCGCGGCAGTGGCCCAGTGGCAAGCGGGGCTCAACGAGGCCTGGGCGGAGCTGCTGGAGCTCGTGGCCACCCGGGCTCAGGAGTTGGCGGCCGCGCACGACCTGCAGCGCTTCCGCCGCGACGCCCGGCAGGTGCTGGGGCAGCTCCGGGACAAGGCCCGGCAGGTGCCCGAGGAGCTGGGGAGGGACCTGCGGGCGGCCGAGGGGCTGGAGAGGCAGCACCGCGCCTTCGAGCACGACGTGCAGGCCCTGAGCGCGCAGGTGAGGCACGGGACAGGTGAGGGGATGGGACAGGTGAGGGGATGGGACAGGTGAGGGGACGGGGACAGGTGAGGGGATGGGACAGGTGAGGGGATGGGGCAAGTGGGAGACAGGTAAGGGGCAGATGAGGGACATGCTGTGGTGCAGGAGGTAGCTGTGCACGGGACATGCCCCATGTCACACCTGTCCCATGTCACACCTGTCCCCACAGGTGACAGCTGTCCAGGAGGCCGCAGGGCGCCTGTCACACCTGTCACACCTGATCCATGTCACACCTGTCCCATGTCACACCTGTCCCATGTCCCACCTGTCCCCACAGGTGACGGCTGTCCAGGAGGCCGCAGGTCGCCTGGCCGCGGCGTACGCGGGCCCGCGGGCCGAGGAGCTGCGGGCTCAGGAGGGCGCGGTGGCCGCGGCCTGGGCCGAGCTCCGCGGGCGCTGCCAGCGCCGCCGCCGCCTGCTCGGGGACACCGTGGAGCAGTTCCGGTTCCTCCGCGCCGCCCGCGACCTCCGGCTCTGGATGGACGGGATGCACCTGCAGCTGCAGGCCCGGGAGAGGCCCAGGTGCGACACGGGGGGACACGGGGGGCGCTTGGGGACACACGGGGATGTGGGGACGGCCCTGGGATGTGGAGACACTGCAGGGTTTTGGGGTGACACGGGGGCATGGGGACACCACAGGGACACCACGGGGACAGCCCTGGGGACATCACAAGGACACCCCAGGGACACCGCAGTGACCCCAGCGCGGGGCTGTGGCCGCAGCCACCCTGGTGGCCCAGCCCTGGCCGCTGTGCCCAGGTGGAGCCGGGGTGTCCCCGTGGTGACTCCCGGTGTCCCCGTGGTGACTCCCCGGTGTCCCCGTCCCCTCGCAGGGATGTCACCGCGGCCGAGCTGCTGATCCAGCAGCACCAGGGGCTGCGGGCGGAGCTGGAGGCTCGCGAGGGCTCCTTCGGGGCCTGCGTGGCCGCGGCCACTGCGCTGCTGCAGCGCGGCCACCACGACGCCGACAAGGTGGGACACGCGTGTCCCCGTGTCCCTGTGTCACCCTGCCACTGTGTCCTCGTCGCCGTGTCTCCATCCTTGTCACTGTCCCCAAGTCCCCGGCTCTGTCATCCAAATCCCGCACGGTGCTGTCCCCATCCCACGTCCCCGTCGCTGTCCCTGTGTCCCCATGTCCTTGTCGCCATCCTGTCCCCTCGTCCCCGTCCCTCTGTCTCCATCAGTGTGTCGTGACCTTTGTCCCCACCCCTGTCCCTGTCCCCCCCAGCTGTCCCAGGAGCTGGCCGAGCTCCAGGAGCGCCGCAGGGACATCGGGGAGCGCTGGCAGGACAAGCTGGAGTGGCTGCAGACTGGTGAGAACTGGGGTGGCCCTGTGTCCCCCTCCTGTCCCCTTCGTGTCCCCCTTGTGTCCCTTCGTGTCCCCTGTGCCAGGCTCAGCTGCTGCCCCCACCCAGAAGGTGCGAACTGGGGGGGTCCCTGTGCCCGTGTCCCCTCTCGGTGGCCGGGGGTGGCTCAGGGGTGGCTCAGGGGTGGCCCTGTCCCCTGACTGTCCCCGTGTCCCCAGTGCTGGAGGTGCTGGTGTTTGGGCGCGATGCAGCCACGGCCGAGGCCTGGCTGGCCAGCAGGGAGCCCCTGGCCCGCGCCCCCGAGCTGGGCTCCAGCCTGGCCGAGGCCGAGACCCTCCTCAAACGCCACCAGAGCTTCCAAAAAGCCGCGGCCGCCTGGGACGAGAGATTCGCTGCCCTGAGCCGCCTCACCACGGTGGGGACATGGGGGGACATGGGGGGGAAATTGGGGAGGGGGACGCGGGGGGATGTGGGGATGAGGGTACGGGGGGAAATGGGGAAGGGGTCATGGAAAATGGGGGGGAATGAGGGGGACATGGGGGGACACAGAAGAGAATGGGGGGCCGTGGGGAGGGAGCACGGGGGGAGAATGAGGGGGAAATGGGGAGGGGGCGACGGGGGGACACAAAGGGGAAAAGGGGGAGCACAGGGAGGGGGACACAGCGTGGAGGGGGCGCTGAGGGTCCCTGTGTCCCTGTGTCACCTCCACGCCCCGGGGGGGTCCCCATGGATCCCTGTGTCCCCCTCCCCATCACCGGGGTGTCCCTGACACCCCCCGACCCCCCCAGCTGGAGGAGAAGGAGCGGCGGCGGCGCCAGGAGGAGGAGGAGGAGGCGAGGAAGCTGCAGCCCCCCGAGCCGCCCCCGGCCCAGGCTGAAGTCGGGGGGACCCCCCCGGCGGTGCCCCCCGAGAGCCAGGACGGGGGAGGGGGCGGGGAGGGGCAGAGGTGAGGCGGGGGAGGGGCGGGGGGACATTCAGGGCCGGGGGGGGATTTTGGGGAGGGGGACATTGAGGTTTGGGGAGGGGGGTGGGAGACCCCCGGGTTTAGGGGGGTGTTTGGGGGGGACACCCTCAGCGGGGCCTGGGGGGGGAGGGAGGTGTGGGATATGGGGAGGGGGTTCTGGGGGTGACAGGGGGTGTCCCCTGTGTCCCCACCCCCCCCAGGACCCCCCAGAGCCGCCCACCGGAGCCCCCCGCCCTCAACGGGATCCGCCCCGACAGCGCCGCAGGCCAGGTAACCCCCCCGACCCCCCAAAATGTGGGGGGGACCCCTCTGTGGGACCCCTCCCCTCAGCCCTGTCCCCCTCCCCAGGTCCCCAAAGGGGCGCAGGAGGGGGGACCCGGCCCGGGGGGGGTGGCGGCCACACTGCCCCCCCGTGCCCCTCCCCCACCCGAGACCCTCGAGGGGGGGCTGTGCCGGAAACAGGAACTGGAGGCGCCCGGCAAGAGAGCGACCAACAGGTCAGCATGGGGACACCTGGGCACACCTGGGGACACCTGGGCACACCTGGGGATACCTGGGGACACCTGGGGAACACCTGGGGACACCTGGGGACACCTGGGGACACCTGGGGACACAGCCCGGCCTTGGGGACACCTGGGGACACCCACGGGGACACCTGGGGACACCTGGGGATACCTGGGGACAGCTGGGGACACAGCCCGGCCTTGGGGACACCCTGGGGACACCTGGGGACAGCCTGGGGACACCACGGGGACACCACGGGGACACCTGGGGACACCCTGGGGACACCACGGGGACACAGCTGGCCTTGGGGACACGCCCCTTTCACCTTCCCGCCCAGACCACGCCCCTTCAGACACACCCACAGTGCCCGGCCTTATTTGGGTGCTCTGACCCCGCCCACGCGGCCCCACCCTGCCATGGCCACGCCCATCAAGTGCCACACCCCTCCCTTAAAGTTCCAACGGCCCCCAGGTCCTGGCAGAGCCCGGGATGTGTTCTGGGGGGCTGGGGGACCCCTAAACCCCCCCTGTGACCCCCCCCAGGTCCTGGCAGAGCCCGGGATGTGTTCTGGGGGGCTGGGGGACCCCTAAACCCCCCCTGTGACCCCCAGGTCCTGGCAGAGCCTGTACTGCGTGCTGCGGGGGGGGGTCCTGAGCGTGTTCAAGGACGCGCGGGGGGCGGGGGCGGGGGTCCCGTACCACGGCGAGCCCCCCACCCCCCTGCGAGGCGCCCGCTGCCACCCGGCCACCGCCTACCGCAAACGGAAACACGTGTTCAGGCTGGGGTACGGGGGGAAAAACGGGGGGAAAAATGGGGGGAGAATGGGGGAAAAATGGGGGGAAGAGTGGGAGAAAAATGGGGGAAGAGTGGGGGAAAAATGGGGGGAGAATGGGGGAAAAATGGGGGAAAAATGGGGAAAGAACGGGGGAAGAAATGGAGAGAAAATGGAGAAAGAATGGGGTGAAAATGGGGAAAGAATGGGAGAAGAATAGGGGAAAAATGTGGGAAAACGGGGTAAAATGGGGGGAAACGGGGGAAAAATTTGGGGGAAAATTGGGGAGACGTGGGGGGAAATGGGGGAAAAATGCAGAGGAAAATGAGGAATGGGGAGGAGATGGGGGGAAAATGGGGTGGGAAGCGGGGGAAATAAATGGGAAAAAAATGGGGAAAGGGAAAAAAGGGAATAATGGGGCAGATGTGCAGGGAAATGGGGGAAAATGGGGGGGAAGATGAAAACTGGGGGGACTTGACGGGGCCGTGGCTGATCCCGGCCCCCCCCCAGGCTGAGCGATGGGAAGGAATTCCTGTTCCAGGCTAAGGACGAGGTGAGACCCCCCCCCTGTCCCCCCGGTGCCCCCTGGATGTCCCCTGACCCCCCCAGTGTCCCCCAATGTCCCCAATGTCCCCCCCAGGCCGACATGGCTCTGTGGCTCCGGGGGATCGAAGCCGCCGCCGGGGCCGCGCTGGGTCCGGGGGGGCCCTGGGAGGGCTCGGGGGTCCCCGGGGGTCCCCCCAAGGGGATGTCGCGGGCCCTGAGCCTCCCCCCGGTGCCCCCCCCGGCCGAGGGAGCCCCCCGGCCCCGCGAGCCCAAGGAGAGGGAGAAACGCTTCAGCTTCTTCAAGAAGAACAAGTAGAGAGAATTTGGGGGTGCAGCGGCCGACGGAGGGACACGGGGGGACACTGAGTGTCACTCCCCCCGTCCCAGTGATGTCCCCATGCAGCCCCCACCCCAATAAAGTGATTGGAGACAAAGATTGGGGGGTCTGAGTGTGCTGGGGAGAGGGGGGACTGGGAGGGACTGGGAGGGACTGGGAGGGACTGGGAGGGACTGGGAGGGACGGGAAGGGGTGGGATTTGAATAGGGATGGGGTTGGGATGCAAATTGGAATTGGGAGGCAGGTGGCGATGGGATAAAGACGGGATTCACGCGTGGGTGGGATGGAAATGGGATGGGATGGGATGGAAATGGGATGGGATGGTTTCGCACTGGAAGGGGGGTTTGGCAACAGGTGGCACGGGGCACCCCAGTGCTCCCACTGCTCCCAGTACGATTCTCAGCGCTCCCAGTACAGACCCCAATGCTCCCAGTACCTCCAGCACTGCCAGTGCCCCCAATATTCCCAGTGCTCCAAATATCCCCAGCGCCCCCAATATTCCCAGTGCTCCCAATATCCCCAGTGACCCCAGTACGGGGCCCAGCGCTCCCAGTACAGCTCCCAGTACAGCCTCCAGTGTTCGACGCCCCCCCCACCATCAATGGACCGTCCCCACCCCCCCGCAGCCGCATGGACTGCTCCACCCTCGCCCCGCCCCTTCCTCCTCTGATTGGCTGCGGCCGCTCTGTGGGCGGGCTCACTTGGCGAAGCGATGACCTCACGCTGCGGGGTTTGATGGACAGCTCCGGCAGCCAATGAGCCCGCGGGAGGCGGGGCAAGGCCGGGAGACGCCGCCGCCATTTTGTGAGCAGCGCGCGGCGGACGGGGCAGGTGGGGGCGGGGGGGGCTCGGGGGCGGCTTCGGGACCGGGGACCGGGGGGGGACACACGGCCAGGCCCGGCCACGGCCCCGCCGAGCCGCCCGCAGGCCTCGGGCGATGCCATCCGGGACGGTTTGAGAGGGACTCGGGCCTGTGGAGGGGAGGGGTTTGGGGGGGTGGGGGGCTGTCTCAGATCTGAGGGGTCTCAGGCCTGAGGGGGGGGGGGTCTCAGGCCCCGGGGGTAAAAAGAGGGATTTGGGGAGCGGTCTCAGCCCGGCGGGGTTTTGGGGTTCGGGACGTGGCTCTGCACTGTGAAGCTGTGGGGGGTGCACAAAGATTTGGGGTGTTTGGGGGCTCTGCGCTGCAGTAAAAGAAGTGCCAGGGACCTGAGTGGATTGTCGGCGGCTCAGAGGTCTGAGGTGTGGTTTGGGGTGTCAGAGGTTTAAGGTGTTTTTTTGGGGGCGTTTGTGGCCACAGTGTGGGAGGAGCACAGCAGAGCTTTGGTGTGTTTATTTTGGGGGGAATTTGGGGTGTTTGAGGCTCTGCCCTGAAAGAGCAGAAATAAAATTTGGGAGAGATTTGGGGTGTTTGTTTGGGGCTGTGCCCTGAATGAGCAGGAGCAGAGTTCCGGGATGTTTATTTGAGAAGATTTGGGTGTTTGGGGCTGCACCCTCAGGGACACACACACAGACATTTGGGGGCTTTATTTGAGGGGTATTTGGGGGCCCATCCTTGAGCACAGACACAGAGGTTTGGGGTATTTGAGGAGGATTTAGGGTGTTTGGAGGCACAGCCCCAGGGACACACAGAGGTTTGAGGTGTTTTAGGGGGCACAGCCCTGGGTACACACACAGAGATTCAGGGTGTTTATTTGGTGTTTTGGGGACACAGCCCCAGAGGTTTGAGGAGGATTTAGGGTGTTTGGAGGCACAGCCCCAGGGACACACACAGTTTTGGGGTGTTTCAGGGGATTTGGGGGCACAGTCCTGGGTACACACACAGAGATTCAGGGTGTTTGTTTATTTGGTGTTTTGGGGGCACAGCCCCAGAGGTTTGAGGAGGATTTAGGGTGTTTGGAGGCACAGACACGGAGGCTTGGGCTGTTTGCTGGGGGGGTTTTGGGGGGCACAAAGGTTCACCGCTTTCTCGGGGGGTTTTGGGGGTCGTTTGGGGCTCACCGCGGCGCTGTCCGGTGCAGGCGGGTCGCGATGGTGAAGCTGTTCATCGGGAACCTGCCGCGGGAGGCGACGGAGCAGGAGATCCGCTCCCTGTTCGAGCAGTACGGGAAGGTGCTCGAGTGCGACATCATCAAGAACTACGGCTTCGTGCACATCGAGGACAAGACGGCGGCCGAGGACGCCATCCGCAACCTGCACCACCACAAGCTGCACGGCGTCTGCATCAACGTGGAGGCCAGCAAGAACAAGAGCAAAGCCTCCACCAAGCTGCACGTGGGCAACATCAGCCCCACCTGCACCAACCTGGAGCTGCGCGCCAAATTCGAGGAGTACGGCCCCGTCATCGAATGCGACATCGTCAAGGACTACGCCTTCGTGCACATGGAGCGGGCCGAGGATGCCGTGGAGGCCATCCGGGGGCTGGACAACACCGAGTTCCAAGGTGAGGCGCGGGCTTAGGCGGAGGGAGGGCTGCGGGGTCCCTGGCGATGCCGCCGCCGGCCCCGGCTCTGGGGTGGATCCCGGATGTGACCACGGCCGGCTCCGCAGGGCCGTAAAGCGCCCTCGGGGCTCTGGGGTTTGGTGTCGGCGTGTGCCCGCCCCGCCGCAGCTCCCGGGGCCGCCCGCGCGGTGCGGCCGGAGCGAGGGCTCGGGCTCGGGGGCTCTGGGCCGGGGAGGACGGGACTGACCCATCTCTGATTAACCAGCACGGCCGCCCCGCAGGAGGACCCCGACGGCGACGTCCTGTGCCGGGCCGGAGCAGCGGGTGACGCCAGGCTGCCGCCCGCCCTTGTAGCCTTGCCCAGCCTGGTAAGAGGGTGACGGAGGCGCCCGACCCCGCGCCCGGCGTCGCTCGGGCGCTCGACGGGGCCGTGCGGCCGGACTCGAGCCGCGGCGCTGGCGGCGGTGATGGCGAGCGCGTCTCCCGGCCGGGTGCTCAGGGCGGCGTCCGGCGCTTCACCCGCGCAGACCGGGGCGCTCCCGGTGCTGCCGGGGCTCTACACGTCCCGCCGCCCCCGTTCCGGGCCTTCCCCAAAAAACAGCGATCCAGCCGGGCCGGCACAGCTGCACCCAGAGCTGTCCCGGCCGCGTCCGCGCTTGGCTTTGCCTCGTGCCGTGCTCAGGCCCGGGCCCTGTTCGCTCCGGGGGCGCTTCCCGGTGTCGCATCCCTCTCGCCGCCGCTCCGGCGTTTTCCGGCGCGAAGCTTTGCCGTCACACGAGGCCGGCAGTGCTGGGTCTGACCCCAGGCTGCCGGGGCTTTGCCGGGCTGGCCGCAGTGGCCGCACTCGGCCACGGCAGCACGTCCCAGTCAGCCGCTGTCCGGCGTCCATCTGGCGGCTCACGCTCGGTCCCGCGGTGGCTCCTCCCGCGCCGGTGGCTGCGGAGGGCTGGGGGGAGGTGGCAGCCGGTCCCGTCCCGTCCCGCCGGTGCCCTGGGCACGGCCGCACTGACCCTGCCTCTCGCGTCTCTCCCCAAGGCAAGCGGATGCGCGTGCAGCTGTCCACCAGCCGGCTGCGGACGGCGCCCGGGATGGGAGACAAGAGCGGCTGCTACCGCTGCGGGAAGGAGGGGCACTGGTCTAAGGAGTGCCCGGTCGATCGCCCGGGGCAAGTGGCGGACTTTGCCGAGGCCTATAACGAGCAGTACGGAGCCGTGCGCACTCCCTACACCGCGGGCTATGGGGAGACCGTGTATTACGATGAGGCCTACGGCGGGATGGCCGACTACTACAAGCGCTACCGCGTCCGCTCCTACGCCACGGCCTCGGCGTACGACGCCTACGCGGAGCAGACCATGGCCCAGTACTCCCAGTACGCCCAGTACTCCCAGGTCCAGTCCTCGGCCATGGCCGCCACCACGGCCATGGCCGGCCGCATCCCCACCACCTTAGACGCGTACGACCGAGCGCTGCTGCCCACCCCGGGCGCGGCGGCCGCCGTCGCCGCCGCCGCCGCCACCGCCGCGGCCGCCGCCGCGTCCTCCACGTATTACACCCGGGACAGGAGCCCCCTGCGCCGCACGGCCGCCGCGGCCAGCACCGTCGGAGAGGCGTACACGTACGAGCGTGGGCAGCTGTCGCCCGTCTCCTCGGTGGCCCGGGCGTCCCTCTACGACATGCAGCGCTTCGGGCGGGACCCGTACGCGGACCGGGCGCGATACTCCGCCTTTTGAGCCGGAGGTGAGCGCGTCGGCGGCCCTCGGTGCCGCAGGGGGCCCCGCTGCCGGTGGTCCCCACTGTGCTGGTTGAGCTCGAGGCGGGTGACGGGTCTCGGTGACACAGACAGTCCCCACGGGCGTTAAAGCCTGGCCGCGGTGAGCGGGGCGGTGCCGGTGTCGGTGTCACTCTCAGAGCTGGAACTCACGTTCGTGCCGGGCCGGGCCGGGCCGGGCGCTGTCCCGGCACAGTTCCCGCGGGGAGGGGGGGTTCCCGCAGAGCCCCCGGCCTTGGGCTGTGCCCGGTCCCGGCGGGCCGAAGCCCCGCCGCTGCTCCACGCCAGGACTCTGTTGCTGCCAGGAAGCCGCAGCTCCCCGGGGCGCCGGGGCTCGGCACGGTTCCGGATCGGCCCCGGGGGGCACCTGCGCCAACTCCTCTTTTCTCTTACAGGTAAGATTTGTGCGGCTGGACGTCGGGGTCCCGTCGCACACCGACTCGGCGCCGCGCGTCTCGGGCCGCGCCGGGTGCCACCGCCGCCGCGTGCCGCTCCCGGGCCCGTTCCGTACGGACGCGCGGCTTGTCCTCAGCCCGGGCAGGATTAGCTCAGCCCCTCCCCTCCGGCTTCCCCCGCCCCCCTGGGCAGGATTTTGCTTTTCCAGGTAGTTTTGGGTCCCCACCCCAGGCTCAGGTGTGAGCGTGCAGCTGCAGCCGTCCCCCAGCGCCAGCTTTGCTTTGCTTCGCCGCCCCCTCGCTCCCCCGGAGCTCTTCCCAAGTCGTCGTTTTGCCTTTTTTTTTTTTTTTTCCTTTATTTTTTAAGAGGGTGCATAATCCAGTGGTAGGTTTTTAGCCCAACGCCGTAGCTGATCGGAAGCCGCCGCGCCGGCGGGGGTGGAACCCCCCGAGTGATTTAGAGTCCCCCGACCCCACTTTCCGGTAAAATAAAACTCAAAATTTCTACCAAACGGCGCTGGCTCCGCCCCCGGTTCTTTCTGTGCTTCTGGACTCGCTGGTGCTGCCTGTGCCCTGCCAGAGCTCCTGGGGATGGGCTGCTGCAAATGGGGGCGCCCCCAAAACAGACCCAGGGCCCCCCAGAGGGGCACCCAGGGGTAACGAAGGGGCTTTAGCCCCCCGCTCTTCCTCCTCATGGGCAGCGGGAGCTGCCACTTAACCTGCCCCAGGCTAGTTATTCCTTAGGCTGCCTTGTTTGTCCCCAGACTGGTTCGTTTTGTCCCCACATGCTCTCCTGCCTCTCGGCGTTCATTAATTGAGGCCATTAAGCCCGGGACACGCCTGTGGTGCTGTTGCCAGTTCTGCCTCGCCGGCGCCGATCGGTGCCACGGGCACGCGTGGGCGCTGCCATGGCCACAGCTGAGGACTCGGGGCCAGGCCCAGCCATGTGTGGCCAGCCTGGAAAGGAGGGGAGGAGCTTCAGACTCTCCTGCCTGGCTAATTGCCGTGGTGGTTCATGAGCCCGGTGGCACAGCCAGGACTGGGCTGTGACTGGTTCCTGGGGAGAGATGCGAGTGCTTGTAGGAACAGTCACGGCGATGCCAGTGGTACCCACAAGCCCTGGCACGGCACACGTCACCCCTCAAAAACCAGCTTTTCTCACCCAAAACAAGGCCCTGGTGCAGGTTGGTGCCGGTGACCTCGTGCAGTGTCGAGGCAGGGCCGAGTCTGGCACTTCTGCCGCCAGCTCCGAACACTCCAAATCCGCCTGCTCTGTGGTGGGAAAGCAGCTCCAGCACCGGGAGCGGCATCAGGCCGGGCTGGGAGGTGGTGACGGTGGCACTGGGAGGGGTGGGAGTCGACCCTTGGTACTGGGAAAGAACCAGGCGGGAGGCGTTGGGAACCGGAGCAGACCCCAGCATTTATTTACAGTCATAAAAAAACCCCAGCACCGTGCCGGGCCCAACGCTGGAAATGGGGAATTCACCCAAAAAACGGGACAACTCGTGGTATAAAAGAGTCTGAGCCTGAGCCACACAGCCACAACCATTGGCGGGTTATGAACCGGCGCCGAGCAGCGGCGGGGGACGAACCGCACGGCTACTGCCAACCGTAACCTGGAACCTTCTAAAAATCTCAAACAGAAAAACCAGAAAAAAAAAAAAAAAAAAAAAGTCCGTGCCCCGGCGGGGCGGCGAGCGGGGCCGTGGCTGGCTCACAGGCGGCGCTGGTAGCCCGAGTGGACACGGGCAGGGGGCATGTAGTCGCTGTAGCCGCCCGAGTAGCGGGCGTACTCGCTGTGCGCGTCTGGCAGGCGGCGGTAGTCCAGCGGGGACTTGGTGGGCGAGCGGCGGTACGCCAGCGGCGAGTCCGCTAAGCGCCGGTAATCGGCCAGCTCGGACAGACGGCGCTCGGAGCCGTACCTGGGCAAGAAAAGAGACGGGGTCAGCCGGGGAGGCCGGGGAGGGGGGACGGCGCCCGGATCTGCCACCGGGGACGCACCGCGATGGGCAAAGCTGGCGCAGGACAGGACCGGACACTTGGACGCCGCGGAGGCCCCGATGTGTGCCACCACCTCCCCTCACCCACACCAAAACCCCGTGCCCTCCCCGGGGTCTGTGCGGCACGAGCGGAGCCATGGCGCCCACCACGCCGGGCGATAGCGAGCACCGGTCAAGCCGCGAGCGGTGCGCCAGAGCCCGGCGAGCTGGCGAGCAGCGGGAGGCAGGGGTGGGGGTCGGTGCCCCGCCCGGCACCGTACCTTTTAGCCAGAGAGGACGATTTTTTGTACGGGTCGTCGTAGGCGGCGCTGCGAGGCGGGGAGAGGCGGGTGCGCTCGTAGGGCGGTGCGGTGGCCTGCGCCAGGCCCAGGTAGGAGCCTGCCGGCTGCCCCAGCTGGCTCGGCCCGTCGTAGGCGCTGCCCGGCTGGGCTCGGTACGCGGCCGCCAGCACGGCGGAGGACGGCTGCTGTGCCGGGTAGGAGGCCGCCATGGCGCCGGAGGCCTGGGCCCGGTACGCAGCTGTCAGTGGGGCGGAGGCCTGTGCCTTGTAGGAGGCGGCAGCAACGGCGGCCTGGCTGCCGTAGGATGCAGCCAGTGAGGAGCCGGTCTGCGCGCCGTAGCCGGCGGGGAGCGCGGCGGCCGCGGGCTGGCTGCCGTAGGACGCGGGCAGGCCCGCGGCGGGCTGGGCACCGTACGAGGCCGAGTGGCCCACGGTGGGTTGAGCACCGTAGGAAGCAGAGAGCGCTGGCTGGGCACCGTACGAGGCCGAGTGGCCGGCCACGGGCTGGTAGGCAGCAGCAGCGTGACCAGCCACAGCCTGGGCGCTGTAAGAGCTGGCGTGCACCGCCACGGCCTGGGCGCTGTAGCCGGCGGACAGCGCGGTGCCGGGCTGGGCGCCGTAGGAGCCGGCGTGGCTATCCATGGGCTGGGCGCCATAGGAGCCTGTGGCCAGCTGGGCGCCATAGGATGCCACGTGCACGGCCACGGCCTGGGTGCTGTAGGAGCTGGCAGAGCCGGCAGCGGGCTGGGCGCTGTAGGCGGCAATGGCGGGCTGGGCGCTGTAGCCGGCCGAGTAGCCCGAGGCCGGCTGGGCACCGTAGGAGGAGGCCAGGGCGGCGGACTGGACGCCGTAGGAGCTGAGGGAGTTGGCGGCAGCGGGCTGCGCGCCGTACGAGGCGGCGGCGGCGGGCTGGGCGCCGTAGGAGCCGAGGGAGTTGGCGGCAGCGGGCTGAGCGCCCGCGGCGCCCAGGGAGCCGACTGAGGGCTGGGAGCGGTAGGCGCTGCCCAGCGAGGCCGAGGGCTGCGCGCGGTAGGCGGCGGCCTGGCCCGTGGTGGGCTGCGGGCGGTATGCCATGCCCAGGGAGGCCGAGGGCTGCGCTCGGTACGCGGCCCCCAGCGAGGCCGAGGGCTGGGCGCGGTAGGCGGCCGGCTGTGCCGTCATGGGGAGCGTCACCGCCGCGTAGCCGGCACGGGTGGGCGAGCGCCTCAGAGGGCTGCGGTCCCTGCCAAAGTAGGAGGGGGAGGCGGGCCGGGGCTGCGCGTCGAAGGCGTCGTACTTGGCGCCAAAGCGCTGCTGGTAATCGTACAGGGACGGGGTGCTGGCATAGCCGGTGCCCACAGCCGAGGGAAAGGCGGCATCGGCCACCCGGCGCTGCTGGTCGAAGCCCTCGATCTTGGGCTGGAACTTCTCGCGGTACTCAAGGCTGATGCGCTTGGTCTTGTCGACGCCGAGGGCGGGCGGCGGGGCCTGGCCCGTGCCCTTCTTCTGCACGTTGGTGGAGAGCTCCACGTTCACCCGGCGCCCCTTCACCTCCTTCCCATTTAGGTTTTCGATGGCAACTTTAGCATCGGCTTCGTTCTCCATGTGCACAAAGGCATAGTCTGACAAAGCAGCAGAGAGAGCAGTGAGGGGAGAAAACACAACTCGTTACAGGAGCCGGCGCTAACGAGCCGTGCGGCCGCAGCGGGACGGGCGCAGGACGGGCGCTGCCGGCCCCGGGACGGCGCTGCCGGCCCCGCTCGCCGGCGAAGACACAACCACCACCGTCAGCTCGGCCCCACGCTCGTTTGGTCACAGCCCACCCGGCGTCCCCCAGCTGCCAGCCTCCCCCTGCCCTCCCGGCTCCCTCCGTGTCCCCCCACGCTCTGCCTCCTCCTGAGCCCCTCCTGGCCCCTCCCTGGCACATGGGGACGAAGGGTCCGGGCTGGGCCGGCAGCGCCAGCGCCGTGGGCTCAGCTGGGATGTCCTGGCAGTGAGCGGAGCAAAGCTGAGAGAACCGGCGCCAGCACAGAGAGCGGGACAGGGACACAGGAAGGGGGGAGAGAGGGGGAGAGGGGACAGAAAAGGACAAGAAGAGAGAAGGGAACAGGAACTTAGAGGGGAAGAGGAGGGAGGAGGAAGGGAAGGGCCTGAGCACCCCCCGTGAGCGCCTGGCCATGGCCAGGAGCTGGTGCCACGCGGCACAACCACGGCTCAGCAGCACAGAGGCACCTGAGGACAGCGAGGAGCAGGGAAGCGGGACCTGGTGGCAGCTCTGGTGGCCGCCTGTGGCCCTTGGCCCAGTGGGTTTGGGGGCTGGATGCCCCCATGGCAATCTGAGGTCACCCTCGTGGCACGACGGGTCCGGGGCCGGCACAGGGCAGGAGGGCAGCGACCCCGTGGTGTTTCCCTGCAGTCACACAGCAAGACCACCGGAACCAGTGACAGCCCGGCCAAGGCCGTGTGGTGTGCTGGGAGCATCGCTGGCCAAGCAAACCCATCCCAGACCTCTGAGCATCAGTGCCATGTCACCCCCTCCTGTGTCCCCCCCTCTGCCATCCCACCCCCCTGGCTCCTGTCCCACATCCACGTGTTCCACTCTGGTAGCCCAAAGAGGGAACGTCCCCTCCATGTCATCCCCTGGGGTGGCCACGGCACCCCCAAACCCGAGGGGATGTGGGGCAGGTCCTGCTGGGCTGTGCTGGTGGCTGCGAACTGGGACCAGAGAGCAGAGGAACAACGTCCCCCTCCTGTGGGCAGGGGCACACGGGCACTGCAGAGACATCAGCGGGACTCCGGAGGGGATGAGGTGACAGCAGGGGCAGGGAGAGGGAATGGAGTGACAACTGCCAGTCCATCTGCGTGACACGGGTGACCCTGTCACGCTGGGCTGGGGATCCCCAGTGTGGAATCATCGAACCCCTCAGGGGTTTCGTGGTGTGTTCTGTGCATGTCCCAGCGTGTCCGTGGAGGCCAGGCCGTGGCCTGGGGGTGATTTGGTCACAGAGGTGGCAGCAGCAGGCAGGGCTCACCCCACCTGGGGCTGGCACAGATCAAAGCTGCCAGGAAGGGCGTTATAGGGGCGTTCAGGACTGTGGAGAGCCCCACTTGTGGGAGGTGAGGAAGGCTAATGCGGAGATTAAGGGGGCTGGGGAGCCCCCACGGCTCACGTGGCCCCACCTGGGGTTTGGGCAGGCGATTGCAGAGCACGAGGCCGGCTGGAGGAAGGCTGCCAGGGGAGTTACGGGGTCAGGGGCACCCACAGGAGCTGGCACATTCCCACCTGAGCCTGGGGCAGGCGATCGAAGACACGTGGTTGCCAGAGGGGGGGGGGGGTTAAGGGGTCTGGACCGCCCACACGGGCCCGCACCGCCCCGGCCGGGGCAGGCGGAGGCGATGGAGGAGGACGTGGCTGGCAGAAGGGGGGGTTACGGGAGCTCACTCGGGCTCGCACGGCCCCGCTCGGGCCAGGGGGGAGGCGGCAGGAATCCACCCGCTCCACCAGCCCGCCGCGCCGGGGTCCGGCCGGGGGCGACGCCGCAGTCGGACGGAACTCGGGTGCCACGGATCACCCGGCGGCGCGGGCCGAGCTCGGCGGCGGGGGCCGCGCGGCCCCGGCGGCGGGTCCGGTACCTTTCACCACGTCGCACTCCACCACGGGGCCGTACTGCTGGAAGAGCGAGCGTAGCTCCCCGCTCGTGCACGCGGCCGACACATTCCCCACGAAGATCTTGCAGGTGTTGGTGGGGCGCGGCCGGGATGGCTCCACCACGATGCGGCGGCCGTGCAGTTGGTGCCCGTTGAGCTGCGAGATGGCGCGCGCGGCCGCCGCCTCGTCCCGCAGGTGCACGAAGGCGAACTGTTTCATGAGGGCGACGCCCAGCACCGGCCCCGCGGCGCCGGCGAACAGCTCGCTCAACTCCTCCGCCGTCGCCTCCTCGGGGACATTGCCCACGAAGAGTTTGATGCCGGGACGCATCGCGGCGGGGATCGGTGGGGGGAGCGCAGCGGGGAAAGAACCAGCGGCGGCCGCGGCGGCCTCAAAATGGCGGCGGTTCCTGAGGGCGGCGGGGGCGGCGCCGTGCGCAGCGCGCCTGCGTGACGTGCGCACCGCCCTCCCTCAGCGCGCCTGCGTGACGTGCGCGCCGCCCGCGCGCGGGCCCCGCCCTGTATTTTCGCGCCGTGTTGCCCCCGCCCATCTCCCTTTTAAACCACGCCCCTTCGTCCTCGGCCCGCCGTGGCCACGCCCCCATTTAAAGGAGCCGCAGCCCTTCGGGGCGTTTATTCGGTCCCGGGGGGCTCCTAGAGGTGGGGGCTGGGGGTCTCCATGGCGGGGGTCCCCGGGATGGTCCCATGGCTGCGGTCGCGCTCCTCCCAGAGGGTGACGCCGTCGCAGGAACAGACGCGTTTGGGGTTCTGGAAGAGCCCGGCCGCGCGGGCCACCACGCCACAGGCCAGCCTGGGGACACGGGAGGGTCAGGGGGGGTAACCCCACAAAGACCCCTCCCAAAAAATCCCCTCTCGAGCCTCCCCAGTGCTCACCCCGGTCCCGAGTTGCCGGTGACGCGGGACAGCGGGTGGGACCCCCGGCCCAGATCGTCCTCGCCCTCGGCCACCACCACGGAGCGGCCGATGATGTCCCAGACCTGGGGAGGGGGGAGTTGGGGAGGGGGTCAGAACCCCACAAAGACCCCTCCCAGTTATGGGGACAGAGAACTGGGCTCAGACCCTCCCCGGTCACGGGGCACAGCCTGGACCCTCCTGGCTGTGGGGTGCAGCCCTGGGAGGGGGTGACCCCCCGGGACCCCTCCCCACACCCCAATTCCCACCTTCAGCCGCGTGTCCTCAATTCGGAACCGCGCTCGGCCCTCGGAGTCGGCCCAGATGTTGCCCAGGTCCCCGGCGTGCTGGGGGCACAGGGGGGTCAGGAGCCCCCCAAAACTCACAGAGCTCTCCTCAAGCCCACAGACACCCCTTGAACACCACAGAGACTCCCCCAAACCATCCAGAGACTCCCCACACCCCTCATTGCCCCACAAAAACCTCTAAAAATCCCACAGAGACCCCCCCCCCCCCCCCCCCCCCCCAAATTCCCACCCCCAGCTCACCCTGTGCTGGTCCTGGGGTGCCCCGTGGGTCTCCCCGTCAGGGTTGAAGTGGGCCCCCGCAGCTGTTTTTGGGTGGTGGAGGGGTTATGAGGGGGTGAAATTGGGGGTCTCACCCACTCTAACCCCCCCCCCCAGTCCCTCCCCACCCCTCTCACCTGTTACAGGGGTCCGAGAGGTCCCCGAATTCGTGGATGTGGAGCCCGTGGGGGCCGGGGGGGAGCCCGGACACGGCCCCGTCCACGAGGCAGCGGCCGGGGGAGATCTGCAGGAACCGGACCAGCCCCCGAACCCCCCCGGGACCCCCCAGCGCCGCCACCGGCCGCCCCCCCGGGGGGAGCTGGGGGGGGGACACGTCAGGGTCTGCTGCACCCCCCAAAACCCCCCCGGCACAAAAACCTCAGGGAGCCCAAAACTTCCCCCCAAAACTGACCCTGAACCCCAGCCACGGACAGCAAAACCCCTCCAGGAGCACCCAAACCCCCCAGGACTCCCCCCAAAACCTCTCTGTGACCCTCCCAGACCCCCCCATGGAAACACCCAAACCCCCCGTGAACCCCCACATCCCCCAGGACCCCCCCCAAGCTCTCCCCAAGACCATCCCAGGATCCCTCAAAACCCACTGCGACCCTCCCAAAACCCCACTATAACCCCCCCGAGCCCCCCAGTGAGCTCCCAAAACACTTCCGTGACCCTCCAAACCCTTCCAGGACCCCCCAAAACCCCTCCAATCCCCTCTCACCCTCAGGGGAGACCCCCCCAAGCCCTTGAGCACAGCCCTGCACCCCCAAAACCCTGCTTGTGGTGGGACACAGCAGCACCCAAACCCCCCTGGGACATCCCAAACTCCCTCAGGATCCCCCCAAACCCTTCCCGGACCCCCCCTAAAATTCCTCCAAACCCCACTGACCCTCGGAGGAGCCCCCCATGCCCTTGAGCACGGCTCTGCGCCCCGAATTCTCCAGCAGCTCCCGCACTCGCTCCGCCGCTGCCGTGGTCTCCACCAGCACCGACTGCTCCTGGGGCCGCAGCTCCAGCAGCTTCACGTCTGGGGGGGCACAAAGGGGATGTCGGGGGTCCCCCAAAACCCTGGAGGGGGGGTCCCAAAGCTCCGGGGGGGATGGGGGGGTCTCACCGGGAGCCGCGTCCAGCGCTGCCCGCACGGCATCGGCACAGCCTTGACAGCTCATCTGCACCGCGAACTCCAGCTGCGGGAAAAACGGGAGGGGTCAGCACCCCAAAACTGGGGGGAAAGCGGAAAGCAGTCAAAAATAGAGGGGGAAAGTGCCAGCACCTCAAAAATGGGGGGTAAAAAGGGAGGCAGCACCCCCAAAACTGGAGGGAAAGAGAGCCCTGAACCCACAGAGCTGCCCGGGGAAGGGTCCTCAAAGTGCTGTGGAAGGGACCCTCCACCCCCTAAACTTGTTCCTGAGGCTCTGAACCCCCAAATCCCCCCTGAGAGGGGGTTCTGCATCCCCAAAAGTGCTTCTCATACTGAACCTCCAAACTCCTCCTGCGAAGGCTCCTGCACCCCAAAAGCGCCGTGGAAGGGATTTTGCACCTCCAGATCTCCCAAAAGCAGAAAGTTTCACCCCCAAACCGCCCGCCCTCCGTTCCCCGAGCCCCTCTGTCCCTCCTTCCCCGACTCCTCGAGTCCCCCCGTTGCCCAAATCCCGTCTCGGTGGTCCCGGACCCGGCAGCTGCTCCCGGCGGCCTCCGGCGACGCCATGGCTGCGGACTCCGGCCCCGGAACCGCTCCTGCGTCACTGCGGCGCGACGGACCCGTTCTGGCGCCGGACCGGATACAACGGGGGAAGGGTTTGGCGGTAGCGCTACTTCCGGAGTCCTGTCGTCATGGCAACGACGCGGCGTCTGGAACGGGGCCTATTGGGGAATTTGGGAGGGGGTTTTGACTGGCTTAGGGGGATTTTGGGTGTCTGGGAGGATTTTGGTGGATTAGGGGGCTTTTGGGAACACGATAGTGGGGAAAAAGGGGAGGTCCTGTGGGATGTTGTGGGGTTTGAGGGATCCCCGGTGGGTGGATATTGGATTTTCCCCTGGGGGGCTGCAGGTGCCAGGGGGCTCATCCTGCCCATGAGGACACACCAAGGACCCCCAAAATGCCTTGAGTGAGGTCCCCAAGGTGACCAGCACTTTCCCCCCTCGACTCCCCCCAAACCGCCGTGGAGCAATAAAGAGTTGGAAAAAAAAGTTTATTCGCCCCAAAAAATGAGCACGGACACGGTAAAGGGACCAAATCTGGGAACCGTGGGGAAATAGGATACCCCCAGAGTGATGGACCCACCTCCAGAAGCTCAGAGCCCCCCAAAACCGGACATCAGACCCCCCAAGGGCTCAGAGCCCCCCTGAATCAGGGTTCAAGACCCAACACCCCCCAAATAAGAGCACCCCTCCAAGGACTCGAAGCCCCCCCAGACCCTCAGCCCAGCCCCTCCCTGACCTGCTGCACCACCCTGGCCCTCACCGCCCGTCCCTCCCGAGACCCCGGCCCGGGAGGCGGTGGTGGCTGCGGGGGGGGCTCGGGGTGGCCGGGGGCGGGCGGGAGCCCCTCGGGGGGCTCGAGGGGGACACGGCGGCGCAGGGCGATGTTGTGCAGGATGCAGCAGGCCAGGAAGATCTGGCAGACTTTGGGGGGGCTGTACTGAAGCCCCCCGCCCGCCAGGCAGCGGAAGCGGCGGCGCAGCAGCCCCAGGGTGCGGCGCAGGGGGTCGAGGGTCCGGGCGTGCAGCGCGTTGTAGCGCAGCTCCGCCGCTCCCCGCGGGCCCGAAATCGGCGTCAGCAGCCACGGCTTCAGCGGGTACGTGCGGTCACCTGCGGGGAAAGGGTTGGGGAGGGTCAGGGGGAGACACCTGAACCACGCCCAGAGCAGCAAGGGCACCCCCAGATCCACAGGTTAACGCCAGCCTTCAGCAGGGACATGCTGTCCTCTCTGGGGGGCGTGGGATTGGGGTGCAGGGAGACTCCCGGACCACCCCCATATCCCTGAGACCCCCAGGGTTCCCTCCTGATCCCCAGGACCCCCTCACCCAACAGCCAGACTCGCTCCCGCCCTTCATGAGCCACAAATCCCCTGACCCTGTGGCCAATCCGGGAGCCCCCCAGACCACCCAGGACCCCTCAAACCCCCTCTCACCCAGCAGCCAGACCCCCTCCGGCTTGGTGCCCTCCATGAGACGCGCCAGGGCCGAGTTCTCCAGGACGGTGGCGTTGGCACACGAGCCGGGGAACTTGGCCACCACGTTGGTGATGGCGCCGTGGCGGTCGCACACCACCTGCATGTTGATGGAGTGGAAGTTGGCGGCGTTTCGGAACAGGGGCTCGTTGTCAGCCGGTGCCCGCAGCGCCACGTGCATGGCACCCACCAGCCCCAGCACCCCGGGCAGCGCCGGGGGGTCCCCGGGGGGCGCGGGCGGCGGGGGGAAGGCGATGTAGCGCGGTGCCCGCCGCTGCAGCGCCGCCAGGAACTGCGCCAGGCAGTTGGACATGGCAGACTGGCTGATGCCCGTGCTGAGGCGTGACGCCGTCTGGAAGGAGCCCGAGGCCAGGAAGGCCAAGGCCGAGGTGACTTTGACGGCCACGGGCAGCGCGTGGCTGCGGCCAGTGAGGCTCTGCAGGTCGGCACCGAGCTCCCGGCACAGCGCCGCGATGGCCGCTCGGTCCAGGCGGCAGCGCCGCAGCGCCTGCTCCTCGCTCAGCTCCAGGAACGAGCAGCGCACCCGGTAAATGCGCTGAGCCGGGTACGGGCGGCGGCGGCGGCCGCGGCGGGGGCTCGGGGATGGGGCGGAGGGAGCAGCGGAGGGCGCGGGGAGGGAGACCCGGGGCGGGGATGTGGGTAGGGGGTGCTGGTCCAGAGCCCAGCCCTGATCGCGGTCCCCTTCGGGCTCTTCATCCCGGTGCCGGTGCTGATCCCGGTCCCCGTCAAGGTCCTGATACCGCGCCCGGTGCCGGTCCCGGTCTCTGTCAAGTTCTTGATGCCGCACCCGGTGCTGGTCCCGGTCCCAGTCTTGCTCCTCACCGCTGTCCCGGTTCCGGTTCCGGTGCCGGTCCCGGAGCCGCCGCAGCAGCAGCACTGCGTGCGACATGGAGGGGCGGGGCCAGCGTGGCCAACAAACCCGGGATGTGGCTAACGCTGGAGAGGCGGGGCCAGACCCGGCCGGTCCCGGCCGCAGCCGCGTCCCGGTGCCCGCGACAGCGCCGTGAGAGCGGTCGCTCGCTGTTCCCGTCCGGGTTGATGCCGCCGGGGGCGGTCGATCCCTGTCCCGGTCCCGGTGCCTGATCGGTCCCGATGGGAGCGGTTGGTCCCGGTCAGTCCCAGTCTGTCCCGGTGCTGATGGCGGCAGTTGGTCCGTGTCCCTGCCGCGGTGCCGGTCGATCCCGCTGCGGGTGGGGGCGGTCTGTCCCTGTCCCGGTGCGTGTCCCTGTTCCCTCGGTCCCGGTTTGTCCCGCTCGGTCCCGGTTCCCTGGCTCAGACCCTCCCGGTTCCGCGGCGCCGCCAGGCCACGCCCCTCCCCGCGCTCTGATTGGCCGGCGCTGCCGTCACCTGCCCCGAAGGCTCCGCCTCCTCCCTCACTTCCGGTGCGCCGCCGCTCCGCATTGGCCGCCGCGAGGGCGGGAGCGCTTTGTGCCTGACGCTGTCCGCGCCGCCGCTGGGCGGGGCCTCGAGGAGCCTCCACCAATCGCGTCGCCCTCTCTCGACGTTCTCGGCCAATCAGCGCGCGCGGTGGGCGTGGCCCCGCGTGAGGCGGCCACCGCCATTTTGTTGCTGTCATCGAGTGCCGGGGCGAGGGGGGGGGCGCGGTGAGACTTGAGGGGCCCCGGGGGGACACGGATGGGACCGGGAGGGCCTGGGGAGGAGCGGGGAGGGAGCTGGGGCCGCGCTGGAGCCCTGCTGTCTGTGGGGGAGAACGGGACGCGGTCCCTTAGCTTCGGGAAGGGGCCTGCGAGGGAGCTCAGACCCGGGACCGCAGCGGGGTGAGGTCTGGGGGAAACCTGGCTTGAGTGCACAACCGGAGCTGAGACCCCGCTTATGACTTGCCGGGGCCTGATGGTCTCCCGGCTCATTGTGAGGAGCCCGGGCCCGGGGGGGGTCGCTGCTGAGGGGGTCTCCGTTTCAGGGTGCCCTGAGGGTCCCCTCAGCCGGGGGGGGGTCCCATGGGGAATCAGTCAAAGGAGGATCTGTGGAAGGTGGGGGGAACCTTCCCCATCCCCTTCCCCCTCCCCGGAGCGGCTCCCACCCCTCAGCAGAGCCGGGGGTGCTGTGGGGAGGGTTTCACCGAGCCCCCCCTTCCCTCCAACCTTCAGGCGGGTCGCGATGGTGAAGCTGTTCATCGGGAACCTGCCGCGGGAGGCGACGGAGCAGGAGATCCGCTCCCTGTTCGAGCAGTACGGGAAGGTGCTCGAGTGCGACATCATCAAGAACTACGGCTTCGTGCACATCGAGGACAAGACGGCGGCCGAGGACGCCATCCGCAACCTGCACCACCACAAGCTGCACGGCGTCTGCATCAACGTGGAGGCCAGCAAGAACAAGAGCAAAGCCTCCACCAAGCTGCACGTGGGCAACATCAGCCCCACCTGCACCAACCTGGAGCTGCGCGCCAAATTCGAGGAGTACGGCCCCGTCATCGAATGCGACATCGTCAAGGACTACGCCTTCGTGCACATGGAGCGGGCCGAGGATGCCGTGGAGGCCATCGGGGGCTGGACAACACCGAGTTCCAAGGTGAGGCTCAGACTTGGGGGGCTCCAGGTTGGGAGGGGGCACAGGCAGGTTCTGATCTGGGAGAATCTTGGCCGATTTTGGTGTTTCCGGCCCCACTCCGTGGTTGGTGCTGCGTTCGGGGCCTCTTCTCGTCCTGGAGTGCCGGAATTTGGGTTTGGGGATGGTGCCAAGTGCTGTCCTGTGCCCTCATCCTGGGTCAGGGCTGGCGGCACCGCGGCGGCTCCGTGTCGGGCACAGCTCTTCCACAGCGTGAGTTTTTAGGAATTCCGGAGGATTTGCCCCAAACTGGTTGGTTCAGGGCGAGTTCGGCTCCTGGGGCCACCTCATGGCACCGGTGCTGTCCCTGTTCTGCTGGAATTTGGGGAAAACAGGGCTGGGAGCCAGCACCGTGTCCCATTGGCTCCTGTTGGCCCCAAGTCCTGCCTGGAACCGTGGGAACGCCCCTTGTCGTGGGGGGCTCGTGCCCACCCAGGTGGCCCTGTCACCCCCTGCCTCAGTGGAGCCCAGGGTGGCCCTCGGGGGTCCACAATGACAAGGGTGGCTCACAGGGGTCTCCTGGGCCAGTGCCACCTCCCGGGGGTCCCATGGTGGCAGTGCTGGTGGCGACTGTCGGGGTCCCTGCACTGTGGGGCTGGTGCCATTTCTGGGGGTCCATGGACCACCAGCTCCAGCCCAGGTTGGCCACCCCACAGTCTCAGATGTCCTGATCCTTGACTTAATTTAATCTTGGTGCAATAATTAAATAACTCATCAACAAAATAACGGCTGGAGTTTGTGCCTCGGACAAGGACCCCAAACTAAAGAGCCCCTGGCTTTCATCTCCTCGGTCTGTGCACAGGAAGGTCTAGAGGTTGTCACCTCTGCCACGTCCCCGAGTGTCCCTCACCTGGCTGGGCCACGGGTCCCCAGGCCCTTTGTTGTGCCTCAGTTCACGTCTCTTCCCAGGGGCCATCCCAAAGGTGACTCTGGTGGTCTCACAGTGCGGGAGTGGCTCTCGGGGGTCCGCAAGGGTTGGTGGCCAGGGACAGGGACAGTCCTGGGGGACCCTGTGGAGCAATGCAGGCACCGGCTCCGGGGAACCCCACGGTGCTGGGGGGATTCCGGGGGGCCCCAGTGGTGCCAGGGTGACACTGAGGGATCCCATGACAGGCTGGGTCCTTGAGGACCCCACAGTGCCATGGCAGGGAGCGGCTCTGGGGGTCTCTGTGGCCCAGTGCCGGTGTCGGGGTGGCTCTGGGGGATCCCGTGGCCTGTTGCCCGCGGTGCCGGGGGGGTGACGCCGCGTCTCCCTCTCCCCAAGGCAAGCGGATGCGCGTGCAGCTGTCCACCAGCCGGCTGCGGACGGCGCCCGGGATGGGAGACAAGAGCGGCTGCTACCGCTGCGGGAAGGAGGGGCACTGGTCTAAGGAGTGCCCGGTCGATCGCCCGGGCAAGTGGCGGACTTTGCCGAGGCCTATAACGAGCAGTACGGAGCCGTGCGCACTCCCTACACCGCGGGCTATGGGGAGACCGTGTATTACGATGAGGCCTACGGCGGGATGGCCGACTACTACAAGCGCTACCGCGTCCGCTCCTACGCCACGGCCTCGGCGTACGACGCCTACGCGGAGCAGACCATGGCCCAGTACTCCAGTACGCCCAGTACTCCCAGGTCCAGTCCTCGGCCATGGCCGCCACCACGGCCATGGCCGGGCCGCATCCCCACCACCTTAGACGCGTACGACCGAGCGCTGCTGCCCACCCCGGGCGCGGCGGCCGCCGTCGCCGCCGCCGCCGCCACCGCCGCGCGCCGCCGCCGCGTCCTCCACGTATTACACCCGGGACAGGAGCCCCCTGCGCCGCACGGCCGCCGCGGCCAGCACCGTCGGAGAGGCGTACACGTACGAGCGTGGGCAGCTGTCGCCCGTCTCCTCGGTGGCCCGGAGCGTCCCTTTATGACCTGCAGCGCTTCGAGCGGGACCCGTACGCGGACCGGGCGCGATACTCCGCCTTTTGAGGTGAGCGCAGGAGCACCGGGAGCTCGGCCCGGGTGTCTCCGCGCCGCCAACACCCGGTAATGGCCTTTTCCCCCCCCCGCCAGGATCGCCACAGACCCACCCCCACCCCGGGACTCGCTGCCGTTGCCGTGGCTCCGCAGCACTCGGATGCCGCCGCCGCGTCAGGTCAGACGTGCCCCGGGTCGCCGCCGCCGCCGCGTCCCCTCCCCGTCACCGGAACCCCCCGTCCCCTATCGGAGCCGCCGGAGCCGCCGCGTCCAGCGCCCGTGTCCCCGTGGCCGGGTGTCCCCGAGTGTCCCCGAGTGTCCCCGTGTGTCCCTCACCTCCCCTCACTTCTCTGCTCTCTTCCAGGTGCGGCGGCTCGGATGGAGCCGTGTCCCCCTGCCTGGGCCCCCCCTTTTTTGTACGGAGTTTCCTCAGAGTCCCCCACGCCCCCCTGCCCGGGCGGGGTCACCCCCGCCTCACCCACCCCTTTTCCAGCAAAATAAAAATTTTCACCGAATTTGTGTCCTGAATTTCTGTACCTGGTCCGTACCTTGGGGCGGTGGGCGGGGCCAGAGCTGCCCAATCAGAGCGCAGAGCCGGCGGCGTCCTTAAAATCCCGCGCGAAATATGCAAATCACCTGGGGGCGGAGAGAATGCAAATCGAAGGGCGAGCAGCCAATCAGGTTGCCGGAGGGGAGGGGCGGGGTTATGCAAAATGTACCCGCAAGGGGGACCCGGCCCCATTTTAGTCGCGGACCGTGGGACTTACTTTGGCACCCGGAACTTATTTCACAAGTTCGCGTCGCTGTTTCTGTCCGGACTTGTGTGGGCTTTTGTGACGTCACTTCCGTTGCGACGCCGTCTCCGGAGCGACCATGGCGCGAACGGTGGTGAGGAACCGCCGGGACCCCCTCCGGGACCCCCGGAACGCGGATCCCGCCCGAAACCCCCCCAGTCACCAACGGGAGTCACCCTGGAACCTCCGCCCGGACCGGGACCTTCCCCGGGACCCCCCTCCCATCACCGACACCTTCCCGGGACCCCTCCCCGACCCCGCGGACGCCCCGTGACCCTCCCCGGGCCCATCCGAGTCCCCCCAAACCCCTTAATCCGCTCTCACCGTGTTTTGGACCCCCTCGGTAACCGATTACCCCTCCCGAGACCCCCCCCCCCCCCGGTAACCGAGACCGCCCCCCCGGTAACCGAGACCCCCCCCGGTAACCGAGACCCCCCCGCAGCGCGGACGAGGCCGAGGCGCGGCGGGAGCGGCTGGACCGGGCGAGCCGGGCCATGGGGGGGCTCCTGCTCCGGGGGTACGAATGTTGGGGAGCTCCTGCCCCCAATGCGGGGTGAGCGGGGAGAGGGGGGAGGGAAAACACGGGACCCACCCGGGGAACCCCCGGGGACCCCTCGGGATCCCCGGAACGGGGAGGGGTCGGGGGGGGTACCGGGAGGAGGAGCTGGGACCGGTCCTGGGATTGGGAATGGGGAGGAATGGGGGGCTGGGACCCCCCCGAGGATTTTGGGGGTGCAGGGATGGGGGAGGGGGGGAACTCGGGGGGGGGGTCCCAGCCCCTCGTGACCCCCCCGTGTCCCCCCCCAGACGATTCTGCTGCAGGACAAGGAGCAGCGGCTGCTCTGTGTGACCTGCCAGGACCCCGAGGGCCCGGGGGGGGACACGGTACGGCCGGGGGCAGGAACGGGGGATTTGGGGGGGCTCGAATGGGAATTGGGAGGGGAAATCGGGGATTTGGGGGGGCTCGAATGGGAATTGGAGGGGAAATCGGGGATTTGGGGGGGCTGGATGGAAATTGGGAGGGGAAATCGGGGATTTGGGGGGGCTGGGAATGGGAATTGGGAGGGGAAAATTGGGGATTTGGGGGGGCTGGGAATGGGAATTGGGGAATTTTGGGGATGGCTGAGAATGGGAATTGGGGGGGACGTTGGGGGTTTCGGAGGACTGGGGGTGAGGATTGGGGATTTTGAGGGGCTGGGGGTGGGAATTTGGGCGGGAATTTGAGGAGGGCTGAGAATTTTGGGAGAGTCGGAACTGAGGGGATTGGGGGGGTGAGGATGGGGGGAAAGGAGGAAACCTCAGGATTTGGGACCCCCTAAAACCCGTGGGGGGGTTCCCCATCATCCCCCCTCCCCCCCCTCACTCTCCCCTCTCCCCCTCCCCCAGCTCCTCCCCCTCCCCCCGCGCCCTCCCCCCGCCGCCCCCCGCCGAGCACTGCGAGGGGGCGGCCGCGGCTTTTCGGGGGGTTTCCCCCGGGCCCCCCCGAGCCCCCGGTGGCGGCGGAGGGGCCGCGGTGGCGGCGGCGCGGGCGGCGCTGCTGCAGAAGCTGCTCTGGGCCGCGCAGGAGCTGCCGAGAACGGCGTCGGCCGAGGGCAGTGCCCAGCTCTGCCACCTGGTGCGGGCCTGCGCCGATGCCCTGGGGGGGGCTGCAGGCCCTGGACCCCCCCCGCGGGGCCGCAGAGCCCCCCCCGACATCGTGAGACCCCCCCAAAAAAAAAAAAAAGAATCCCCTCTGGATCCCCTCCCCCCTCCCCGGAGCGACATAAACGCTGCCCGTGGTGGCCCCCCCA